>NC_056746.1:1284964-1347464 GCF_019279795.1 Protopterus annectens
AGGTTCATAGGTAAGTACTAGGCTATCGGCCCAGGGGCCTACGTAAGCCTAGCCAACAAGGTTCCCTGGCTTACGCCACCCAAGAAAGTTATTTTCCTGTGCCACTGTCAAGCAGAGACAAAGGAGTGATCCTTGGGGTGTATTTCCTATTTCCCATCCACTCATCAAGATTTTTCTTGAAGAGTGCTAATGAAGAACTTTGCTTGACATAGATGGGTAGCCTGTTCCAGAGTATGGGAAGTCTCTTGGACAGGAATCTATCCCTCCAGCATGTCTTGTTTATTGTGCTGACAAGGTTTAGGTCCCTAGTGCGTGTAGCTTGGAGGGATTGGGATTTCTATAGGTGTAGCATGTCCAACAGCTCTGGGTTTGCATAGCTTTATATGTTAGGCAGGGAACACCTCGGAGTAGGTTATATGCTATGGCGTAAAGCTGGAGTTTTTTGAGGCGGTCAGTGTAGGACATTTATTTGAGGCCAGTAATTCTCTTTGTGAGGTACTTTTGTGGCCTTTCCAGTTGCTGCAGATGTCTTGTGAGGTACATTCCAAAAGAGACGTTGTACTCTATGATGGGTCTAATGAGTGTCGAGTAGAGGGGAACAATGACCTCTTTTTTCCTGGATGAGAACCCTTTTATGATGAGGTGTGCCATGTAGAAGGACTTCCTGACTACTGTGGTGATGTGACTATCAAAGTAGAGACTACTGTCCACCTGGGTCCCAAGGTCTCTTATCACACATTCGGTGTTAAGTAGATTGCTGCCTATGTGGTAGTTCATGGGTACAGAGTTTTTACCAAAGGGGATGACACTGCACTTTTTGGCATTGAGCTTGAGGCCATGGCTCTGACACAAGGCATCTGTCTCAGTGAGAACCTACTGTAGGATGTCCACATCATTTGGGGACTTGACTATGGCTCCTAGTTTGCAGACATCTGCAAACATCATTAACCAGAGGCCTTCTGTGTTAGCCTGTACTTCAGAGAAGTAGATACCAAACAGGAGATGTCCCAGGACGGAACCCTATGATACTCCACTTGTCACTGCTTTGAGGTCAGATTTGGAGTCTGCAACTTTTACAGTGTGGGTTCTGTCAGTGAGACAGTTAGCAACCCATCTTGTGACGTAGGGATTTATACCTTGTTTAGAGAGTTTAGTTATGTCTGAACCAGCTCTGTTAGTTGTCATCAAGATTTCTCTTAAGAGGGCCAGTGAGGTGCTCAGTTTGACATGTATGGGAAGTCTATTCCATTGCATGGGCAGTGTCTGGGTTATGAACCTGTCCCTCTAGCTTGTTCTGTTGATTGTGGTAATGAGGTTGACTTCTCTGGAGCATGTGGTGTGGAGGGATTAGGATTCTTTAGATGTGGCATTTCTAACAGAGCTGGTTCAGACATGCCTTTGTAAGTCAAGCAGAGATTGCCTCTAAGTAGGTAATATGAGACAGAGAATACTTGGAGTTTTTTTGAGTCTGTCTATACATGACAAGTGTTTAAGGCCTAGGATCCTCTTTGTGAGCTACTTTTTTGGCCTCTCCAGTTGTTGCAGGTGTCTAGTGAGGTACATGCCAAATGGGGCATTGTACTTGATGATTGGCCTAATGAGGAAAGAGTAGAGGGAGGCAATGACCTCTTTATTCTTGGATGCAAAACCCTTAGTGATGAGATATGCCAGTTAGAAGGACTTTCTGACCAAAGTGACAATGTGATGGTCAAAAGAGAGTTTGCTGTCAACCTGTGTTCCCAGATCTCTTATAACATCGTCTGTGTTCATTGGACTACCATCAATGTGGTAATTCATGGGAACTGGGTTTTTCTCAAAGGGGATGACAACCCATTTTTTGGAATTGAGCTTAAGGCCATGGTTCTGACACCAGTTGTTGGTCTCAGTGAGGCCTTTCTGTAGGATGTCAACATCACTTGGGGAGTTAATAATAGCTCCCAACTTACAATTGTCTGCAATCTTTGTTAGCCAGAGTCCCTACGTGTTGGCTTGGACTTCAGAGAAGTAGATGCCAAACAGGAGATGACCCAGGACTGGACCCTGTGGGACTCCACCTGTGACTGGTCAGCATGGTTCTCTCTATGAGCCAGTTTGCAACCCACCTAGTGCTATAGGGGTTGATTACTAGCTTAGTGAGTTTTTTCTATGATTCCTGAGTGGGGAATGGTATCAGAGGCCTTGGCCAGATCAAGGTAGGTTGTATGAACCACCTTGCCTTCATCCGCAGCTCTGGTGACTGACTCAAAGAAGTCGACCAGGTTGAGCAGACATGATCTACCCTTAACAAAACTGAACTGCGTGGGATCCAGAGTTTGGGGATTCCCTATATCCTTGCTTATTAGGTCCATGATAATGCATTCCATATACTTGCATATCAGACTCATCAGGCTAATTGGGTGATAGTTCCCAGGGTCTGTAGTCACTCCCCCTTAATGGAGAGGGATGACTGTAGCAGTGCACCATTTGGTAGGGACAAAGCCTGAGGTGAGGCTGTGATTGAACAAGGCACACAGGTGAGGTGCCAGTTCACTTTGTAGTTCATGTAGAACACAGCCAGGGATATTGTCAGGTCCCATAGAAGCTGTATTCTTGGCCTTGGACAGTGCTGTTTTAACCTGTGCAGCAGTAATACTGGGTGTCTGGCAATCTACTGGTATTATGATTGGTCCTTTGGTGGGGGGGAGAGAGAGGGGTAAAGTTGGCACTGAATCTGTCAGCCAGTATATTGGCAATATCTGTTGGCTCGGTATAGGAGGTACCATTGTGCATTAGCTCAGAGCAAATCTGGGTATTGCCATGGAGATTCTTTACATAACTATAGAAGGCCATTGTGATTGTCTTTATTATCTGCTGCAATTCTGTTTTCATAGCTAGCTTTAGAGGATTTGATGATCAATCTCATCTTTTTGTTGAGGCTGAAAAGGAAGTTTTTCCAGTCTTGGAATTTCACCTCATTCCACATTAGTTTCCTCCTTCTGTTGTAGAGTTTGTTTATGACAGAGGACCACCAGATTGACTTCCTTTTTTGGAGGACAGCGTCTTGGTTCTATTGGATATGGCAAGATGCATGCATTTGTGCATATGTTCGTACAGTGCATTGGTGTATGATTGGCCAGTCATGCAACTATTCTCCATTTGCATGGGTGCTGTGAGGTTAGCCACCTCTGTTTTAGGAGCCCAAAGTTATCTTTGGCAAAGTTTTTCATGGTGGTTACCTTTGCAGGGCAGGTGAGAGGGATATGGATTTCCAAGGTGATTAGTTTGTGGTCAGATCTAACCAAGGAAGAGTTGACTATTGGTGTAGAGCAACGGTCACCCATGTTAGTAATGACAAGGTCAAGGATGTTGCTACCTCTAGTGGGGGTAAGAACAAGCTGGTCCAGGGCATTGTAATTAATGAATTCCAGGAAACGTTGGGCAAGTATATTGGTACATGAGTAATTTTCCCAGTTAATGGAGGGATAATTGAAGCCGCCCAGTATGAGAATGTTAGGTTGGACCCTAATATTCTCCAGGGTGCTTAGGAATGTGGAGTGTGAGTCTTGGGACATAGCTGGGGACCTATTGCAGGCCACGACCTGAATTGCTGTCTTACCTAATGTTAGCTGCACCTGAAGTATCTTTGATACATTATGTTGGGCTACAAGTCTGGAGGTATGTGCATCCTTTATGAATATGGAAACACCACTGCCTTTGGAACTTCAGTCCATGTTCTGAGCCGAAAGGTGTAGAATGAGTTATAGCCTGGTTGTGCAGGGATGCTTTCTGCTACCTTGAACCAGGTCTCTATTACAGCACAAATGTCGATGTTCTCCATTTTAAGGAGTGCTTCGAGCAAGTGCCTTTTGACATTTAGACTTCTAGCATTGAGCAGCATGACCCCCAGATTGCATTTGTTTGTAGCTGTTATGGTGATAATTTGGTCTTTGGAACACCACCTAAAAAAGGCACTATAGGAGTGGCAAGAGCCTTTGCCAGTATCCTGAAGCCCAGGGGTGATAGATGCTGGCCATCTCTGACAAAGCATCTAGGTCTGTCAGTCATGTCATCCCAGGCAGACAGATACTGGATCCCCTTAGAATGATACCAGAAACTTAGCCAATTGTTAAAATCAACAATTTTTTGCTTGTACTGTGGTATCATTCTGGGTGATGGTAGGAAGCTGCTCAGGGCTAGGGTCATACATGCTTGGGCTACATAATCCTAGAGGTCCTCCATGTCTCTTTAGTCCAGGGAGGTATGTCTCAGGTCATTCACACCCACATGTACAATGGCAAAGTCATATTTGTCCCTGTTGTTGAGGGACCTAAGTGTGCGCATTATGTGGCAGATACTGCCACCTGTTACTTTCTTCTTATTCAACCTACTGAGTGGGACATCAGTGTGCCTCACTATCAATTCACCTATGACTAGTGTGTTGGGCATGCTGTTTTGCCTTAGGGGCTTTGGTTGAGTGGCACTCTGTTTAGGAGAGTTATGTGTCTTATGATTAGTGTTGTGGTGGTCTAGTGCGTTTCTGCCTTGGAGGTCTCTGCTGCTTGGGTAGATTTTTATTGAGACCTCCACAAAGGTGGGTGTGTGGTTTGTGTTTTTATGTGAAGGCAGTGCTGGTGTGTGTTCTGGAGGGCTGTGTGTTCCATGTGGTGTATTGCAAGTGTTGACCTTCTCCTCCTAAGCAACTATTTCTGTCTTGGCTGGAGAGTGCGTGGCTTTGAATTTGGATATATAAGTGTATCTCTTTCAAGTCTGAGTGTTGGGAGGTAAGAGGAGAGGGTTGTCAGTGTACATGAGGCAGTTGCTACATTGCCTCAGGATGCCCAAATTCACCAGATTAATAGGAGAAAGCACAGGGAACTGACCTTTAGATATGCCTGGAGGGGTAGGCATTAATAATAAGTACTGGAGTTGTTTCCTTGTAGAATGTTTAGTGCTAGTAGCACTTTTTTGTGCTACAATAATTGCTACAAGAAGTCTGGTAAAGTGCTTGACTAATAAGCTAGTAAAAGTGCAGGAGAGGAGAGAACTAGCAGATCTAATGGAAAAATTGAAGAACAGGCTTTTGGTATTTCTCAGAAGCTTACAAACCATCCTGGATACAGCAAATCTGTATCTGGACTAGAGTAGTAACAGGAAAGGTGGGAAACAAGCACAAATGCTGTCTTTTAAACCAGAAAGTCAAAAGAGATAGAAAAACTGACCAAAGAGCCAATAAACTACAATTTCTGGACAAGAAACTACTCCTCTTGTGGTAGATATGCTACCTAGTGTTTACCACTCCCACTTATAAGCTAGAAGGCTGCCCTCCAACACAGAAAGGCTTGAGAGGTTCAGAAGCTTACATACACTCCTGGATACAGCAAATCTGTATCTGGACTAGACTAGGTTCTGGAAAAGGTGGGAAACAAGTGCAAATGTGGGCTTTTAAGTAGGAACATTGAAAGAGATGGAAAAACTTCCCAAATGGCCAATAAACTACAATTTCTGGACCAGACTTTTTTTTTTTTTGAGTTATCTTTTCAGTGAAGGCCTGGGGAGAAAAGCTCCAATATTCACATGCATAGGCAATACACAGAATAGTTTTATTTTTCATAGTGTATCTAATATTTTCATTTTTGCAAACATAATTAGGTGTAATAGGTGATTGATGCTAACATTGTATCATGCAATTCGTGACTATAGGAAGAGGAGGAAATAAGAGATCACCTGTGCATTTGTATAAGGCTATGGCAGGCAGAAATACAAAGAAAAACAAGAAGAGAAAGTGACATTTGGGTTAAAATTAGTAAGTTGTAGTACAATAAGAGTGAGGACTAAGTAGGAGTAGGAGGTTGTGGTACGATGAGGGAGAATGAGGAATTACTAGAAGTAGGTAGTTAAGAGATATAGTTAGTTAAATTAGTAAGCCATGGTTCAATGTGGAAGAATGCAGATTTAGTAGATGTAGGTAGTTAAGGGATATAACCAGTTAAATTAGTAAGTCATGGTACGATGAGGGAGAGTGAGGATTAAGTAGAAGTAGGTAGTTAAGAGATACAGTTAGTTACATTAGTAAGCCATGGTACAATGTGGAAGAATGCAGATTTAGTAGATGTAGGTAGTTAAGGGATATAACCAGTTAAATTAGTAAGTCATGGTACGATGAGGGAGAGTGAGGATTAAGTAGGAGTAGGTAGTTAAATAATATAACCAGTTAAATTAGTAAGTGATGGTACAATCAGGGAGAATGAGGATTAAGCAGGAGTAGGCAGTTAAGGGCAATAACCAGTTAAATTAGTAAGTTGTGGTGGAATGAGGGAGAATGAGGATTAAGTAGGAGTAGGTAGTTAAGGGATAGAACCAGTTAAATTAGTAAGTGATGGTATGATGAGGGAGAGTGAGGATAAGCAGGAGCAGGTTGTTAAGGGATATAACCAGTTAAATTAGTAAGCTATGGTACAATGAGGGAGAGTGAGGATTAAGCAGGAGTAGGTAGTTAAGGTCTATAACCAGTTAAATTAATAAGTTGTGTTAGAATGAGGGAGAATGAGGATTAAATAGGAATAGGTTCATAGGTTCATAGTTTAGTACTAGGCTAACAGCCCTTGTGGGCCATTTTAAGCCTAGCCAATTACCCAAAGTGAGAATCAAACCCTGCATCTTGTGTTTGCAAGGTAAACACCTTAATCATTATGCCAACTTAAGGGATATAATCAGTTAAATTAGTAAGTGGTGGTATGATGAGGGGGAATGAGGATTAAGCAGGACTAGGTAGTTAAGGGATATAACAACTTAAATGAGTAAGTGGTAGTACGATGAGGGAGAATGAGGACTAAGTAGGAGTAGGTAGTTAAGGGATATAACCAGTTAAATTAATAAGTGGTGGTATGATGAGGGAGAATGAGGATTAAGTAGGTGTAGGTAGGTAAGGGATATAACCAGCTAAATTAGTAAGTGGTGGTATGTTGAGGGAGAATGAGGATTAAGTAGGAGTAGGTAGTTAAGGGATATAACCAGCTAAATTAGTAAGGGGTGGTATGATGAGGGAGAATGAGGATTAAGTAGGAGTAGGTAGTTAAGGGGTATAACTAGTTAAATTAGTAAGTCGTGGTACGATGAGAGAGAATGAGAATTAAATAAGAGTAGGTAGCTAAGGGGTATAATCAGTTAAATTAGTACATTGTGGTATGATGAGGGAGAGTAAGGATTAAGTAGGAGTAGGTAGTTAAGGGATATAATCAGGTAAATTATTAAGTCATGGTATGATGAGGAAGAGTAAGGATTAAGTAGGAGTAGGTAGTCAAATAATATAATCAGTTAAATTAGTAGGTCATGGTATGATGAGAGAGAATGAAGATTAAATAGGAGTAGGTAGCTAAGGGGTATAACCAGTTTAATTAGTACATTGTGGTATGATGAGGGAGAGTAAGGATTAAGTAGGAGTAGGTAGTTAAGGGGTATAACCAGTTAAATTAGAACATTGGGGTATGATGGGGGAGAGTAAAGGTTTAATAGGAGTAGGTAGTTAAATAACATAATCAGTTAAATTAGTAAGTTGTAGTATGATGAGGGAGACAGAGGATTAAGTGGGAAGAGGTAGTTAAAAATATAATCAGTTAAACACTTACAGTAGAAGGTAGAAAGGAAAGTGTAATAATCACCATATGGAAATTTAGTACAGAGCAGCTATTGTTTTGTCAAAAGTATTCAGCTTGTATTTTCTTCAGGATCGGGAATTATCCACGTGTAGAGCAAATGTCAAGTGCCCTGCAGATGCTGTTTTAAGGACTTTTTATTTATTTATTTATTTATTTTATTTTTTTATTTTACATTTGTTGACCTGGAGTGCCCGGTTGAGCTATTGCCCTTTTTCAGTGGAGGCCCAGGGAGAAAAGCTACAAAGATATATTATACATAAAAATAGCAATACTGATACATTTCAATAAAAATAGCAATAGAGAATTTTGGTAGTTAAGATATATAAGCTACATGCATGCATATTGTTGACAGATAAAAAAGAACTATAAACAAAAAGGAGACTGTTAAAAAGTAGAATAAGTTGTATGTTTTGGTTTAAAAAGACAGTTGAGTAAATATAAGGTTTTGTATGCAGAGTAGCAGAAACTTAAAAGGTTACATAAGAATTTCAGGGAGCAGAGTATAGAAGAAGTTTTGTAGGTTGCATGGGAAGCATAGGTTGAAGTAGTTAATGGCAAGTTTTAGTACGTTAGCTTGACTGTATTATAAAAGGCAGGTAATAATCAGGGTGGGTGAGTACAATGGCAGTACCAGTGTTTCTTAAAGTGGCCTTTGGTTGCCAGCTTAAATTGTTTGGGGTGAGTCAGGGACCTTATTTGTAGTGGGAGCATGTTCCATGCAATAGATGGATGGTAGCTATATAAGTTGCATCTTGTGTTGGATTTGGGTTTATGGATTTTTAGTAGGTCTTGGGTTGAGCTTCAGAGAAGTCTGGTAGGGGAGTAATGAGAGATGAGAGAAGATAGACTTGCGCAGAAATCAGGCTGCTATAGGATGGAGTGTATGATTTGGAATTGAGATTGTAGGAACAGGTGAGGTAGTTCAGGCCAGTTCAGATATTTTAGGGAGAGACAGTGGTGAGATTTATATGTTTGTTGAGCTGCAAATCTAGCTACTTTGTGGTAGGTTGTTTCTAATTTGGTAAGTAGGGAGGAGTTTGAGTTCCGATTTGTGAGTATTTGGGAGCAATAGGTTAAGCATGGTAGAAGGTAGGCATGGGTAAGAGAAATCCTAGCTTCAGTAGTTAGGAATCTGTTATTCCTGTACAGTAGTCCAAGCTTTTGGTGTTTTTTTTTATACAATTCTTAATGTGAAGATCGAATTTTAGTTGGTCATCAATGGTAATGCCAAGGAGTTTTGTGCTAGTTTTGACTTATATAGGAGTATTGTTTAGGGACCTTATGGAGAAGGAAAGTTTAATGTAGTTTGCAGATTTAGGTAGAAAGAGTACTAATTTTGTTTTCTTAGGATTGAGGATGAGCTGATTATTAGAGAGCAATGTCTCTACTGAGTTGAAAGAGGTCTGGATATTTGTTAGGAGTTCTAAGGGGGACTTAGCAATAGTTATGACTGTAGAGTCATCTGAGTATTATACAATGTTAGAATGAGGACAAGAGGAGTGGAGTGAGTTGGTGAAGATATTAAAGAGTAGAGGTCAAAGAATGGAACCTTGGGGAACACCAGTTCTTACTGAGAATGGGGTAGATAGTGCTGAGTCCCATTGTACTGACTGCAGCCTATCAGAGAGATAGCTAGAGAACCTTGCAACTGAATCAGGGGACAAGTTTAGGTCTACAAGTTTACAAAGTAGCAGAATGTGTGAGACAGTGTCAGAAGCCTTAGCAAGGTCAATGAATAGACAGGATATGAATTTGTGATCATCTTTAGCCAGGGCTAAGGTGTTGAGAAATTATAGTAGAGCTGTGGTTGTACTATACTTGGGACGGAAGCCATGCTGTGTTGGAGTGAGAAGTTTTTCTTGTAAGAGATAATGTATAACTTGTTTGTGTATACATTTCTCAAGGATTTTGGAGAGAGGGGAGAGGATAGCAATAGGTCTGAAATTAGATATTTCTGTGGAGTTACCTCCTTTATAAATAGGGAGAGTGTAATGATGTTTCCAGATAGAAGGAACTTTAGACTTAGAGATGAAGCAATTGATTAGTATAGATACAGGCATAGCAAGGGAGTGTGCAGAAATCCGGAGAAAGTAAAAAGGAATATTGTCTGCTGATGTAGTGCATGGTTTGAGCTTTGAGAGTAGAGTTCTGATATAGTCAGTGGAGACAGGTTTGAGAGAGAAGGAGTTTACTGAGATAGTGGTTGAGGGGTGTATAGGGAGGTTTGAAGTGTTGTTTGAGAGCTTGGGGTTAAATAGTTTGGAAATGGATTTGATCAAGTAGGTGTTGAAGGTATTGGCAGTTTCTTCAGGTGACTTGTCAGGAACAAGGGTTTGGTGAAATTGGGTTACCTGGATGTAGTATTTGGTTTATAGCATTCCAGAATTTTTTTGGATCAGATTTTAATGTTTTGGGAGGATTATAATAAAAGTCTTTTTTGTCTTTATTGATAAGTTTTTTGTCTGATTTCTAAGTTCTTTATACTTTAGGAGGTCAGCTGGAAGTTTGGTTGGTACCCATGTTTTCCGTGCCATATCTCTGGATTTCATAAGGGTACGGGTGGTTTTAGTTAGCCAGAGTGAAATGCTTGCCTTTAATCAAACTTTTCTCAGTGGAGCTGGAGAATTTAAAATATTCAGGAAAGTTGAGTTGAAGGCATTTAATACTTCATTAAGTGGGAGCTGAGTAAGGAAATTCCAGTCAATTCTAGAGAGGAGGGTTTTAAAAGTGTCTGGGTTAAAGGTTGAAAGTTTGCGGCAGGTGATAAGCCAGTGTGGTTTGGGGAGGTGGGTGATGTATCATAGCAATTTTATAGGTGAGTGTTGCTCAGGGCATCAGGTAGAGTTTGATGGATATGGTATTTGCTGGGGTTAGAAACAAGTATCCAATCTATCAAGGAGCTTGAAGACTGTGAGTTATTATTATGGGTAGGTTTGGAGATTAGTTGTGTAAATCCATGAAGGTTTATGTGTTGTGGAGGCTCTGGATTATTAAGGTTATGCCAATTAATGTTTTTGTCCCCAAAAAGTATAGTTTCATTAGGGAAATTTAGGGAGAGATATGACAATATATTTTCCATTAAGGGGATGTTGTCCCCTGGTGGAATGTATAAGGCTACTACTGTGATGATAGTAAAGTCATTGGGTTTGAGATTTGCTATTAGTATTTCAGCAGGTGTAAAGGAGGGAATTGGTTCTTTAGGAAGGGAGAGAGAGAGGTAGTTAGAGTAAACTAAAGCAACATGTCCACCTTTTTTCTTTAAGCGATCTTGGCAAAGTATATTATAACCAGGAGGAAAGATGTATTTATCTTGGTTTTGAGGTTTAAGCCAAGTTTCTGTGACAGAGATAATGTCTGGGGAATGAAGAGATACCCAAGCATGAAACTGGCTTCATTTGTTGAGCATACTTCGAGTATTGATAGGAGATTTTCTTTTTTGGTATAGATGGTTGATTAGAACTGGGGGTGATATTTTGTGGGGTGTTAGGAATAGTGGTAGGACCAGGGTTTGGGTGTATATCACCTGACAAGAGCAGAGTCCTTGGGAAGTCATAAGCTTTCATTTTTTTTGTGGGTAGTTGTGAAAGTATTTTGTTTTATACTTAGATGTACTATGGTTGAAATGAGGAGCTTTTATTTTAGGGATTAGTATAGTCATTGGAAGGATAGATGCAGAGATGAGTATGGGTTGCTGAGGGTAAGACAATCAGCTTTGGTAAGGGTAGGTGGGGGCTGCATGTATAGAGGTTAAGAGTGTGTGAGGGGATGTTATGTTGTGTAGGAGGAGCAGTGCAGGTAGAGGTATGGCAGGAATGATTAAGTCTGGCATGTTTGAAGAGGAGGAGAGGGCTTTAATAGGGTGAGTTGGTTGAGAGTTTGGGGAGGAATTGTATGGTAGGAAGGGAGTGTGTAGTGGGTGTTAGCTTGTGTAACAGGAAGGGGAGGTGTTTGATGGTTGGGAGGGACCTGTGGTAGCCAGATTTAAGGTCAATTAGACACGCTAGATTCTAAAGAAAAAAGGTCTTTTCTTTTCTGTTTTTATTTTACTTTAAAAACGGGGAGCTGCAGCTCACTGAGAAGTAGGAAAATAATGTAGTTATGCCAGGGGGGTTAGAAAGGGACAGGCAGTACATTAGGAGTCAATATAGTTCAATTTAAAAAGGAATGGGATATGGTATTTGCGACTACACTGCTGGGGAGTCCTATGAAGCAAGGGCAGAAAAGCTAAGTCAAAAGATTTAAAGCATTTGTTGTTTTATATAAGTTTTAACTCTAGTGGGACAGAGTTTCACAGTTTTGAGACACAGTGACAACGGAGTGAGAAGTGTTTTTTGAGTTAGTTACAGCTAGGAGAGATTTGTTAAAGAGAATAGTGTTCTGTTGTTGGTCTCTTGTAGTAATTTGCTTTTCGGAGAGAGGAACTATCTGGCTTGTATGTAAGTTTGTGGTCAGTGGTGAGCTGTGAGTAGGTTAGCTGATTTGGGAGTTCTAGCCAATTTAGGTCCTTTACGGTATGCAGTGGTGGGTTTTATGAAAATATTATGTGATGAAACTTGCTATTTTATTATATTAGACATTGTTTCCATCAATATAGATCTATATGCTTATCTCTTATGACAGTGTTTTGTATGAATATTTATAGGCTTTTTCTGGAAATAAGAGAGATTTTGTATGCACAAGCATTCCATTTATCTATTGCGTTAATTTTTTTTCATTCTTCCCTTTTAATTTATTGACATCTGCCAGGATTCAGTTAATGAGGTGTTAAATCCCTAACTGCAGGCTTGTCTTGCTTAGTTACATTTATATTTAAATGAAAGAAACATCTTTTAAATGAAGCAAGTAAAGAAGCTTTTTCTGTACTTGATTTAAATACTTTATACAAGTTTAAGCAGCTTAATCAGAGCAATGAAGCTACATTGTAACCACAGCACTGTGTGTGGTCTGCATTCCCAGTGCTGCAGGCATGAATGAGAAAAGGTGAGTCACAGAGCAAAGTGCTATTGGCAAGGTAACATCTGTCTTTATGTTACTATAGCACTATCAGAAGTAGGAGGAATGGCTCACGTGCAGAAAATTAGTCTGTGCTAACTAAAATCTATGCATAGCACTTTCAAGTAAGTAAAATATCTCTCAGGTAGTTTTAATATTTTTGTGGCATGGTGAGAAGATGGAACTGAACAACAGGCTAGTTTATTTGGAGAAGTTTAAACAGAGTGTTGAGGAGAATGTAAGTTACATCTTAAGTGATATTGATTGATGCTGATTTCCTGTCTTTTATAATACTTAGATAATACTGAGTGAGTTCCTTATAATATATAATAGTTATTGGATAGTTGGATAGCTTAGGTTTAGAGGAGTAGAGAGTGGTAGGGCAGTATGCACTGGTGTAGAGTGACACTAGATGCTGTCATAAACTGAGATTATGATTTAAGATTTGAATTGGTGAATGACTTTCCTTTGTATTACATCTGTCTGTTTTTACCTTGGCTTCTGGATTCACATGTTCATGCTAGTATTATCAAAAAGATGAGTGTTGTCAGACCCTCAATAATTATAGACAGCTATGTGCATGGTTCTGGGATACAATAAACAGCTATAAATTATAGATGAAAAACACAATCTACCAGCAGTCCCAACACAAAAATATATGACTTAATGATCCCAATTGCAAGAGGCAGCAGTCCAAGTAAACAATAGTAGCCAAAATTAAATAAAATTGATGCTTTAATAAAAACAAGAAAACTTTAGCGCTTTCACGGAAACTCAACCGCTTCTTCAGACGTAACTCTCTAAAATATCCACCTTCTTTTATACATAATAATTAATTGGATAATTGCATCTCAACTACATCAATTTAATTAAAAAGAAATACCTGAATAATTTACATACATCATCAATTATTTAACTACTATACACTTTAAAACTAATCAATACTGAAAATTCATTATCTTAAAGCCCTAGCAATTAATGTGGGCTTGAGTGAAACAACTTCATTTAATCCTCGCCCCCTATGTGCACCCAGTCTAAATATCCATTTCAACTCCGCACATTCTGTGTCATTTATAATATTACCTATTCTTATATTCATATATTGTATATGTAAAATTTGAAACACAAATACATGGTCTGGCCCCTTATTCAAAACATGTTTAGCTATTGCATTGTAACTGTCATGTCTATTTATACAATAAACATGATCTCTAATGCGTTCTGTCAGTGTACGGTTTGTTTTGCCCACATAAAAGCAAAAACAAACCTGGCAGTGGGCAACATATACTATATTCTTGGTTGTACATGAACCATTGATCCTTAATTCCCACAAACGTCCAGTATCCGGATCCCTAAAAAACCTGGACTCATCCACATAAATGCATTGAGCACAGGCACCACATCTTTTTGTGCCATAAACTCTTGTTGCATTAGTTTCTACATCGCTGTTATCAAAATAACTGCGGTAGCATACCTGTTGTTTCAAGCTCTTATTATTCCTATAGACATACCTAGGGTATTCACCTAGCATATTCTTAGTCTTTTCATCCACAAGTAAAATATGCCAATTTTCCTCAATGGCACTCTGTATTTGCTTAATGTTATTGCCATAAGGTAAAATTAAATTAACTACCTGTTTCTTATCCTCTGTGTTCTTCTTTATGTTGCCTCTGGCAGAGTAATACGGCCGGGCACTATCTTTTCTACTGTTACGCACCTGGGCGTATGCTAGATTAATATCATCTTCTGCATACCCTCTCACTATAAAATCCTGCTTAAGATGATCTAACTCTGTGTTCAGAATAGCGTCATCACTACATAATCAAGCTAATCTTCTTGCCTGCCCTTTTACAACATTTCTAAAAAGACTAGGGTTATGCATACTGTCACGATGTAAAAATGCTGGGCGATAGCAAGGTTTCCTAAATACTTTAGTTCTTAACCTTTGCTCTTCCTTATATATCATGACATCCAAATAGTTGATGCTAGTGGTAGAATACTCCATTGTGAATTTTAAAAATTCACTAGTTGAATTAACATAACTATGTAAGTCAGTAAGACTATTGCCATCACCTTTATAAATAAAAAAAAGATCATCTACAAAGCGTCGATGAAATGTTATATTTGGAACATTCATCAGATTTTCTTTCTCCCATGCTACCATAATGAGGTTAGCATATGTATTGGCACAACTTGTGCCCATTGCTACCACTCTCTTTTGTTTAAAAAATTTGTTTTGAAACACAAATACATTGTTCTCAAGAACCAATTCTAACAAAAAACATAGGAAATCAGCTTTGCAGGCATCCATCTCTGCATCAGTTACCAGTAAGTTATTCAGTGTTAATAAAACCTCCTCATTTGGAATGCTGGTGAATAACGCCTCAACGTCCATAGTAACAAAAACTAATTCATTAATGTCATCTTCTGTTTGTATATACTCAAATAAATCTTTTAAAAAATATTCTGTGTCTTTCAATACATAGCTATATGATGATAGAATCTTTTTAAATTCATGTTCCAAGTAAACAGATATAGCCTCTGTTGCCCATCCTGCTCCCGCCACTATAGGTCTAAATTTAGGTTGAGTAGGATTTTTGTGTATTTTGGGCAGACCATGTAACCTAGGTATTAAAGGATATTCTGTAAGAAAATACTCATATAGTCATATAGCTATAAATTATGGCAAATACTATGCAGATTCAATCAGAACATAGTATATACTTGTCTTAGTTTGTGTGTTCATTTTTTCAGTACACTGACCATCATTACTGTTAGGTGCTGAGGACACTCTGGGAGTAGGATGTCAAACATCTGCTAAAATATGCAACAGTTACTGGCATAAGGATGAAAAGTGTAAATATAAAACATTTCCTTAGCCATAAAGCAAAACTATCAGTTGTCACATCCTTTCTGCTGCCATCTCTGCTATACAGTGCCCCTATCCTCACCAATATCCACTCCTGTCTTAAATATAAACTCGACACATGCTACAACAAAACTGCTAAATTCTCAGACCATCACTGTTCATCTCTACAACAACCTAACTGGCTTGAACTCCCACACCATCTCACATATTTACAACTAACTACTGCACATAGACTTATACACAGACCTTCAGACTGCCTTTCCCTTTCATCTGAACTGACTTTGTGTCATCCTAACAGAGCTGTCAGATCAGAAAACAAACTATATCTCAAAGTCATAAAGCCAGACCTTCCACCTGGACAAATGCTGTACTCTTTCACTGTTTCTAAGCTATAGAACTCTCCTCCATCCCCAATCAGAACAACCGGTAATCCTGTTCTCTTTAAAAAGTCCCTCAAACAACAACTTTCTTCTATCTGGCACTGGTCTTGTGCTAAATCAAACCTCCCTAATACCTGACTCCCTCCATTTTAATTCCACAGCCTTCTAACCACTTACACTTCCTTGCAAAAACTATCTATTCACTTTTAGTAAAACTTCTGTGTTCAATACATTAACTTTCTGTTTCTTGGAACTTTCTCTATTGCAAAATGCTATATAATATCTACATCAGTTACTTGAACACAGCACAATGATCATATTTCTATATCTGTACGAGTCCAACTGTAACCACCTACTTCTTCTGAACTATTTCACACCATATGTGTAAATAATCTAGCGTGCCTTCCTTAAATTAATGTTTATATAACATAGCATACCCTCCATTGTTTTGTAAATATTATAAATATATACAATCAATTGTCTGCTTAACTATAACTAGTGATTACACCACATGTAAACGTGTAGATTTACATCATGTTTCATGTTTAACCTTCTAGAGCTTTTCTCCCTGGACCTCCACTGAAAATGGCCTCACTTGGCCCAGTGGACCTTCCCAGTAAACAAATGCAAATAAATAAATAAGTGTCTGAGTTTCAATGTGTCTCAATAAACAGACAGAATTTAATCATGCCAGGGATGCTGAATGTGAGCATGGGTGCTTCAGAAGAATAGGGTGCCTCAGACTAATTTTTGTCAGATCTAGCCTGCATGATTCATTTCAGAATCACTTGCAGCTGTTGCCAAGGTAATAGGCAGCTGTGCAATTCAGAAAGTAATAATGCAGGACAGAATCTTTGTTAACACTACACTATATTCTGGGGTTACTTTTCCTGTGGAGACTAATATATCCCCATGTGGCTGTCTGTGCTGACCCATAAACAAGGGGTAGACTAGCATAGATAAAATCAGGTCTTAAAGGAAAAGGTCACATGCACTGTAGGCTGTCATATATGTTACTATGGTTTCTGGTTGTCATGTGTCCTCTAGGGGATTTAGATGTACTGTGCACTTTAATAGAAAGTGGCAGATCAAATCAAAAGAAGTTACATGTGATTTTGGAGCAAAGAACAGAAAATAAATAAAACCATTCAAATAGCACAACTGGCCAGTTGAACATGTGCAGGTAATGGGACCTGGCCCACACTTATGATATAATTATTATTTAACTTACTCGACTACATCATTGGAAAAATGAGATCTATTCTGGTGTGCTGAAGGATTATTGTGCAGCTGTAAGTACAAGTGAAGAAAAAAAACATATCTGACACAGATATTGGCTTATGAAATCATCATAAACAAACATTTGCAGTATGTTTTTAAAATTTTCTGTAAGTCTGAATAGATCCCTACCCCCCTCACCAAAAAAAATCAGTGGAACATAATTCATAATTTTATTCATGGACTAACGAATATAAACTTCAATAAACACAATACAAAATTAAAAAAATAAATAAGTGCATACACACACACACACACACACACACACACACACGCACGCACACACACACACACACACACACACACACACACACACACACACACACACACACACACACACACACACACACATACACACACATATATATATCAGCAAAGGTAAAAAGGTTTCAACCATTCATTAAAAACTGCAAGAAAGACTTAGCCAAGCCAAAGTCTTCACAATGTAAAAACATCCTGTATTGCAGGCCCATGGGATATATGCAAATGACCCCTTCAGGACAGCAGTGTTTCAGTTACAGAACTTCTGAATGCCAGTGACTTAAAGTTTTTGTTCTTAGGTCTTTATTGGTGCATTCAGGTAAATAAAGATATAATTACATACAACATCAACACATAAAACCATGGTTTACTATTAAAATGAAGGACAGTTCGGCGAACACGGGAATGTTGAATGTCAGATGACTGATTCCCATATTGCCGAGCGTCATGTCTGCCAGCATCTGTTGCAGTGAATGCTACTGTGCATTCAGTCATACATCTCTGATGTTATGACTACAGATCGCGGTACAACATGGCCGATGTTATGACTACAGATCGCGGTACAACATGGCCGATGTTACGACTACAGATTGCAGTACGACACGGCCGATGTTACAACTACAGATCGCGGTACAACACGGCCGATGTTACGACTACAGATTGCAGTACAACACGGCCGATGTTACAACTACAGATCGTGGTACAACACGGCCGATGTTACAACTACAGATCGCGGTACAACATGGCCGATGTTACGACTACAGATTGCAGTACAACACGGCCGATGTTACAACTACAGATCGCGGTACAACATGGCCAATGTTACGACTACAGATTGCAGTACAACACGGCCGATGTTACGACTACAGATTGCGGTACAACATGGCCGATGTTACGACTACAGATCGCGGTACAACACAGCCGATGTTACAACTACAGATCGCGGTACAACATGGCCGATGTTACAACTACATATCGCAGTACAACATGGTCGATGTTACAACTACAGATCGCGGTACAGTACGGAATGGGAAATTTACCATTTTCCTCACTGAAGTGTGATCTCAGAGTTGGAATATATAAGTTGCAGGGGCTGTGGGGGGGGGTGAAAAACATGATTAGAGTGCCATGCATTACTAAACTGGTACATTAGTATTGCTGAAAATGTGGCAGGTAACTGGAAAGAAAGGTAAGCGGAGGATTTGCTGTATTGCATTAAAAAATATTATGATTTGAAATATTTGCACTATTTTCGAACCAATGCATTTTGCGACATTATGACCTAAATAATATTCTGCACATCACTCATATAAACTGCACTTTTGATATATTTATCTTATGAACTTCGAACTTATGATAGTAAACCTACAACCACATCTCATGGAGCCTCTCTACTCCTAAGCCCACAAGGCAAGCCACCACACAAGCCGACATTCTGGTCATTAAAGACTCCACTGTGAGACACACTGATGCCCCTCTCACCATGCTGAGTAAGGAGAAAGTCACAGTTAATTGCTTACCAGGGGCGAGGATCACTTGGGTCATTAGACCACAAATACCAGTATGACTCAGTCATAGTCCACGTGGATGTAAATAACCTGAGACATACCTTCCTAGACAATATGAACAGAGACATCATGGATCTCTCGGAATATTTTTCCCAGGCTGGTATGAGTCCAGCATTGAGCAGCATTTTACCTTCTCCAAGGACAATGCCACAATATGAACAAAGGATGAATTAATTTAATAATTGGTTTAGTTTCTGGTGTCATTCTCAGGGGTGCAGTATTTGTCAGCATGGAAGGAAATGGTGAACAGACCACCTGCTTTGCCAGGGATGGTCTGCACCTCTCCCCTCTAGGCTTTTGGATATTACCTAAAACATTGTCTTCCCCCATAGCGCCTTTTTTAGGCAATGCCAAACGTACTTCTAACATACCAAATCAAAAGCAAGAAAATCTAAAGAAATTATTGTTGAATGCTAGGAGTCTAAACAAAAAAAAATCCACTCCCTAAAACTCTCCTGACCCTAGAGAATGCTGACATCTGTGTGGCCACTGAGACATGGTTTAAAGCCATACAGAGCACATTGACAGGGCAAGGTTATAATGCCTTCCACACATTTAGACCAACTTCTACACAGACAGGGACTAAAGTGAAGGTGTCTCGATTTACATCAAAAATAAATATACCTCAAGGCTGATCAAACAGGACAATGCATTTGAACTACTCCATGTTCAAATCACCATAGGCAAAATCCAATACCACTTCCCTGCAAGCTATAGGTACTGCTCTATGTTCCAGGAAATGCACACCATGTATTTAATCTTACTGGAAACACACACCGTCCAACCCTATACCATACTCATGGGTGACTTTAATTACCCCACTATTAACTGGGAATCTTATATAACACCAAACGTACAGGCACAGAGATTCCTGGATTTTCTCAACACAGACTCCATTGACCAGATTGTCAATACACCAACCAGGGGTACAACCATACTGGACCTGGTCCACACTAATATGGGAGAGTGCTACACACCCTCAGTGTATGTAATATCATCCCTGGTAAGGTCAGACCACAAAATGGTCTCCTTTAAAGTAAAAATAAAAACTGGTCTCTCATCTAACCCTGAGATATTCATGAACTACTTTAAGGCTAACTTTCTGTCATTAAGTGATAACCTGGCAAAATTTCAAGCCCCCAGATACCCTGAGAATGCTGCTGTCTATGCAGAACTGTCCACAGATACCCTATACAAGCATGTTAATAGCTGTATAGAGGCACCTGTACCCACCAGGAAGAAGTATGGAACTAATTTAAACAACAAGCCACCTTGGTAGAATCACAAAATCAATAGGCTGTATAACAGAAGGAAGAAAATCATGGCAAAAATTAGGAGGTGCAGCACACAGCAAGATAAAAGCACTCTTATCAAGCTAAACAAACAACTCAGAGGACAAATAAAGTCTACCAAAGCTAAATTTGAGGTAAGTTTGGCCTTCCAGACCAAGGACAACTACAAAATATTCTTTAGCTATGTCCGCAACCTAAAAGGCAATGCATAATTGTGTGCAGAGCTCATTGTAAATTGAGTCACCTATACTGAACCAGAAGATATAGCAAACCTCCTGGCTGACACATTCAGCTCCAACTTTCTCCTCTCTTCCCCTCAACCTTCCCTCAGGAAATACCATCAAATATAACTCCCCCTGCTATCACTAGGGAACAGGTCCTTAATACTCTCTCTCTAAGGTCAAGAACACTGCATCAATGGGCCCAGACAATGTCCCAGGATGCCTTCTCAATAGCATGAAACATGACCTAGCAGGTCATCTGGAATTGCTATTTAACTGTGGCCTCCAAACAGGCGTCATGCCTCTTGACTGGAGAACAGCAATAGTCATCCCTCTGCACGAAGATGGGCAATCTACAGACCCTGGTAACTACAGACCCATAAGTCTCACTAGTCCTTTATGCAAAGTCATGAAAAGAATTATCATGGAATTGATCAATAATATAGTAAACCTCCAGACGCTGGACAGGTCATACCTACTCAACCTGGTGGACTTCTTTCAGAAGGTCACCAAAGTAATGGATGAGGGTAAAATTATTCATACTGCCTACACTGACACGGCCAAGGCATTCGATACAATATCCCACTCCGGCATTGTTGACAAAGTCAAAAGGTTAAGTGCAAACCTGTTTTTCACCAGGTGGATGACCAACTGGCTCACAGACAGGACTCAGAAAGTTAAAATTGGAGAGTCCACCTCCACAAAGAGGCCAGTCACAACTGGTTTCCCTCTGGGATTGGTCCTTGAACTGCTCCTTTTTGGCATTTATGTCTCTGAAGTTAAGGCCAATGTCAATGGTCTCTGGTTGACTAAATTTGCAGATGATTGCAAATTAGGAGCTGTCATTGAATCCCAAACTTAGACAATTGGATGGGGAACAGAAAATTCATCTCTGGCTTGGCACCTGTGTCTGCAATGGTCACAGGTAACCTGTAAATGGTTCATCTCCCAGGCCCCTGCTTGTAAATGGTTCATCTCCCAAGCCCCTGTTTACACTTATCAAGCGTATCAGAACTTGCCAGAGATTTGGGATGCACGGCTAGGTTGAAAAAAGGCCCTTGTGGTTGTTGGCCTTGTAAATGCCTAAGAGTCTATGAACCTCTGAGCATGTGATACTCCCTGAAGAGGTCAGCTGCTCAGTGTCCATTACGTAGATGTGTAATCTTTGAAAAAAATTGTATTATTTACCATTGGATTTCCCTTGTGTTTCATACAAAGAAAGAAAGCCATGTCATAGAGGCAACGGGATTTTCATAAATGTTATATTATCGTAAGCTACCATGAGGCAGAACTCGCTGTTTGCTGTGCAAACACTCAAAGAGACTAATTCAGAAAGGTTCCATGCAAAAAGCTGAGAATAGTTGTGCATAGGTACCATTTTTTTCTGTTTCTTTTTACTGCTGCTAACATTTCAGTTTCTGACAGCATCTAGCATCATTACCACAATATTGCTATACTAGAGTGAACTACTCAGATGGACACAGAAGTATTGCAGTGGAGAGTACGTTAGGTTTCATATACTATTAAATATGTATTGTAGCTTAATTGCACATTTCACTGAGAATGTTTTAACATGGCTAATACATGACAACTAATCGAAATGCAAAACCATCAAAGCACAAAAGAGGTATGCTAACTTTAAAAAAAAATAGACTTACTGAAAACCAAAAATAGTGAACAAACAAAGGCTTGTAAAAGGAAAACAGTTGCCTTTTGATATCCATGAAGAAAATCCCAACCACTAAACTCAGACCTAATTTCTCTGAATAGTAATACTGTTACAGAAAGGATTTTTTCTAAGGTAAAATGTAGGTTTGGGGTTAGGGTTAGCACTCAGTAAAAATGGGTAGGGGGCATTTATTCAGAAGGCATTTGTAAATGGTCATCTTTAATTGAATGATGGTGTAATACTGACCACAGTGCATTTGCTGGCTTAACTGATGTCCAGTGCTGTTCTCTGATCTGGGGACTCTCATCTCTAAGTTGAGGAGTAAAACAAAAATAATTTTAAAAAGTTGCTTTAAAATGAATTGTAGCAAACTGCTTGCTACAAATGCAAATGTACAGTGCAACAAGCGGTTTGCTGCACATTTCTTAGCACACTTTAATTTCTTTAACGCTTCAGTCCTGATACAAATTCCAGTATCAGGATTCATTTCTGAATGCCAGTACTGTGAATAAGACCCACCGGCAACTGCTGATCTTGCCCCCAAAAGACTTGCACCCAAGGCAGATGTCCTCTTCTCCCACCCTCTTTACAGTTCTGACGGACCAAATAGGGTAAGATTATTAACTGTAACTTGGTCTGCCTAATTTAGTATTCTAATTTGTAAGTATCCACTGCTAGAAGGCATCCTAGCTTTTTTGTGGATAACAAATGTGGTACAGTAATCAATTCTAGTATTTGGTAGTGTATAACTAATAAAGTTATATTTGTGGGAAGGGAAGAAAATTACCTAGCAGTTAACACTTTTCTTCCAAGTGTGTTTGTCAGTCTATGTTGAACTTAAGCGATCTGCAGTGAAGTCCCATGGGAAGTGCATTTCTGATTTTATGTACTGTAATATCCATGCAGGTGTGTCTTCACACACTTATATATTCATATTGAAAGTCCATGATTTGCATATCCATATAGTGCCACTCTTCATCTATTACTTCCATGAAAATGGGAAACCCCAGATTATGGCCACCAGCATTAGTATCACTGCTCAAAGGGAATTGTTTTTTTTTCCTGCTGCAACTGCATTTTTGAATTTTTTTTGTATAGCATATATATCAGGTGCATACACATGGCCAAACTAATAGTTTTCATCCTGATATTATCTGCAAATGTCATGAGTTTCAGCAAAACTGATTAAGTGTTAAATCATTTGTTATTCTGTATGTCATGCTGTTCTGCTTGATTTATACTCTGTTGCTCATTGGATCTTTTGTAACAACTAATGACTGCAGATAATAACAGCATTCACTCTACCTTTTGCTGTCTCTGCACTCACAGGTTTCTTTACTTGCACTATACCTAGGAATACACCTCCATTTCTGTCTTCTAACTGTTCTACCTCTCTTCCTAGGTTCTCTCCTCTGCTTGAAATTGTAATGTATCTTGCTGCCTACCCATTTAACTATTAGTTAGTGTTATTCCATTTTAGGCAGATAAATTGTGGCACTGCAACACAGTGCCTAATGTGATGAAAGGAGCTGGTGCCAGCACAGCTAGCTGGAATTTTGTAAATAATTATGAAATATGTGAATATCAAACTGATTTATACAAGATGCTGGTGTTACAAATGTATTAAAACTGTATGTCATATAAGATGCTGGTGTTACAAATGTATTAGAACTGTATGTCATGTGTATATCAAACTGATTTGTACAGACATTTGTGTTGAAAAGGTATTTGTAAAGTGCTTGTGTTTGAAATGTATCCAGAGTGTGCCTTACTGGAGAGAACATAAATGTGCATGCACTATTGTAATTGATTAAATGTATATGTTTTAATAGAGGAAACTGGATGGTTAACTTCAGTCCAGTAAACTTTAGAAAAATATCTGAAATTAAATCAGTTTATAGGTTAGGCCATAAAGATGCTATCTCACAGGTTTCAATGTAGCCAGAGACACAAAGTCTGTACTAGGAAGGTTTCTGTGTTGTCTTTGGGGTGAACTAATTACTACTCTGGAAGTGTGGAGGTATGGAATTCTGTTATGACTTCCAACACCTGCCAAAGATCTGAGCAAAATCCATTGTGTGTATATTTTTACAAGTAGGTGCTAAGTCCTGCCAGCATCCAGCATTGGGGGTTTACACTGGAACTAGAATTCAGATGACTAGGAGGGATGTCATTCTGCAAGCTATCTCAGAAGTAATATTTTAAATATTGTTTTGAGAAGTTTCTTAGGGAGACAGAGCATTCTGTATTCTGTTTTGGGCCTGACAATAGGAAGAACCATTCACCACATCATCTGCATTGCTCTATTAAGCAAGAAGGGAAAAGTAACTTTCTTAGATACAGTCAGGAATATAGTGAAGCTTAATTTAGGTATTGATTTTTCTGTATTTTTCTGAGCCTGTCCTTCAATGTTATTTTGAATATTTCCTGTGATTTGAAGTCTGATGTCACTGTGAATATATACTTAGTATGTTCTTGATCTTTTATTATTTATTATTAAATATATTTAAACATTTCATTGTGGCTGCTCTTTGTAGCAATATTTAAGTTGTGAGAGTATTTGCATATTTATTTGGTGACACTGTGTGGGCCACTCTTAATAGCCTTGCTCTTTGCCAAACTACCATTTGTATTAATATTAATTTCACTCAGTATATTGCCTACCCTTGGAATAGCCTTAAGGTAGCTGTCAGGAGTGTCTGGTGGCAGTCATAACTACCTCATATTCTGGGAAGAAGGGGAGATAGCTAGTAAACCTGTGTCAGCCTTTCCCAGGTGTGTGTGTGTGTGTGTGTGTGTGTGTGTGTGTGTGTGTGTGTGTGTGTGTGTGTGTGTGTGTGTGTGTGTGTGTGTGTGTGTGTGTGTGTGTGTGTGTGTGTGTGTGTGTGTGTGTGTGTGTGTGTGTGTGTGTGTGTGTGTGTGTGTATAAATCAAATCTCAGACAGTGTGTGTGTGTCAGCTACTTGGCAGGGACATGAAGCACTAGTTGGACAGAGAGGGTGCTGGAGGCCTGGGCTTGGACAGTCAGCTGAGATCTCAACTCTATAGCAGTGCCAGTGGGAAATCTTACTGGGGATCTGGAAGAAGAGGGAGAAAACAGCCCTGGATTGACTGTGGTCTCTGTGTGCTCTTAAGGGAAATTGCACTTGATGCAGGGAGCTGCATCTGGAAATACTGTGTGTGTATCTGTTATCCTCCCAGTGAACATCCCCCATTTGTGCCAGTGATGAGGATTGAGGCTCCTTGATCACTGGTCCAGTGGTGGGTCATCACGTATTGGTTGGATACCCACATCACATATTGGTTGGCAGTGGTGGGATATCCATGCCATACCTTACATAAGAACTTCCTACCAGCTATGCCATCTCTGAACTGTCCCTCCAGACAGCCAAAGAAGAGACTATGGAAAATCACATCCAGCTCCAGTTATAGACTATTTTTAGATATTAGATTATTCTTAATCTAAAAAAGAATATTTAGTAATACCTGTTATTGCTGAAAATCAATCATATGTGTGGATATAAGCTGATAATTCTGAGTCAGGATAAACAATATATTTTCTTGTCCTATACATTTGCTATTGTGATCTATGCATTCTATATTGGACACCATAATGACAATTTTCTTCCTTGCTATAGTTTAACATTATATTAGTTTATCACTAATTTAGACAAGGTTTCCTCTGTTTTGGATAACTGTATCTATTGGGCAAATCCATAAGCTTTGTAAATGCAGCTGTAAAAAAGGTAAAACCATTTCAACTGGCAATTGCAATCCTCCCATCTGTCTGCTGGTGTGCATGAGCAGAGTGATTGGCTAAGTCATTTGGGTTTGACTTGCTTTGCTCCCTTCCTGTCTTCAAACCTTGTCACCCCACAGGCTCATCTACCTTTATACCTGAAGTCTCCACCCCATCAATAAATCGATAAATTGCTCAACCAATATGTCATCTCTACCATCAAACACAAAACATTTTTCTTAAATTACCTAAACACATAATGCTTCTTGCTCATCTCCCCCAGATATTTGATATAATTACCTGCACTAAGTGATATCCTACCTCCCACTACTATCAGCAATGAAACTACACAATTTCAAGCCATTCTAACATGTGGTCACCCCAACAGACACTTCTGCCACCAAACACCTTCGACGTTTAATAAATCTTCTCCACTTCATTTACAAAAACAGTCCCATCCATGGCATACTCATTCCCTCTCCACTCAACACCTTATTATATAAAATGAAGCCTTACCCTGCACTATAATGTATTCCACCTATACTCAGCTATAATCCTACTTTATGTTACCATCTCATCCTTCCTTTTTTTATTACAAATTCTTTATATTTCATTTAAAGTGACAAATAATTCCCAGTCTCCAACCCAACACCCAGTATTACTACAACTCTCCTAAACTTTCTTCTGTTAAAGCTCTCCTGATACTTTTTTATTTATGCTCTAGTTCTCTTATTCTTTGATTCACCCTCCTTCAACCAAAACAAAAGCCTCTTGAAATACAACCTCCTACAAAAACGTTTCCATTCAGACATCGCTTTTTTCCAGACTTGATCAATGCCAGTTGATCTCTACTTACTGTCAGCCATTGCTCATATTTCTACCTACCTCTGCTATCACTATATATCGATCCCATCATGACACATACCACCAGCATAACTCGACATTTTGCCATAATTAAATCCCACATTCATTGCCACATCACTTCTTCAAACTTAAACTTGTACCATATAAAACAACTGCACCTACATTCTATATAGAGTATAAAGGTTCTACACTGCATTATACATTATATGTCAGCCCTGCAGCTTTGAAGAGACAAATAACCAAACCCAGGCCCCTCTCCCAATCTACAGTATTCTATTCTTATCCAGCAAACACCAAAAATGTGTTCGATTCCATCTCATTTTATCACAAAAATTTTAGAAGTATAAAAAAATAAAATAGTCAAACTTTGTGTCTGGATTGAAAAGTAACCACTGGACATTTTGGTTTTCACTGAAACACAGCTCAAACCAAATTTACACAAAAGAGCTGGAGAAGTTGACATCCTCTGTTCTGATGGTCAAGAAGTGTCACTTTCACCTCACACCATTTCATAATTTAATAATGCTGAAATACTCATTTCCTATCTAAACACAATCCTCACAAAAAGCTCTGCATCACTGTCCTAAATAGTGCTCCAGGTAATAATTTTGCAACTTTTTGTTGAGGCTGATAAGGGAGGTTTTCCAGTCTTGGGACTTCACTTTATTCTGCATCAGTTTCCTCCTTCTGTTGTAGAGTTTGTTTATGGCAGGGGACCATCAGTTTGGCTTCCTTTTTTTGGAGGAGAGCATCTTGGTTCTATTGGGTATGGGGAGATCCATACATTTGTGTACATGTTCATACAGTGCATTGGTGTATGATTCGGTGGTCATGCAATTATTCTCCATTTACATGGGTGCTGTGAAGTTAGCCACCTCTGGTTTTTAGGAGCCCAAAGTTAGCTTTGGAGAGGTTTTTCACGGTGGTTACCTTTGCGTGGAGGGTGGAGGGATGTGAATTTCCAAGGTGATTAGTTTGTGGTTGGATCTAACCTGCTTGTACTGTGGTATCATTTTGAGTGATGGTAGGACGCTGCTCAGGGCTAGGTTCATACCCACCTGAGCTACACAATCCGAGAGCTCCTCCATGTCTCTTTTCATGTAGTCCAGGGAGGTATGTCTCAGGTTATTCACACCCACATGTACAATGACAGAGTCATATTTGTACCTGTTGTTGAGGGACCTGAGTGTGTACGTTATGTGGTGGATCCTAGCACTTGACAGGCAGCTGAGTGTTACTTTCTCCTTATTCAACCTAGTGAGTGGGACATCAGTGTGCCTCACTATTGAGTCATCTATGACTAGTGTGTTGGGCATGCTGTTTTGCCTTAGGGGCTTTGGTTGAGTGGCACACTGTTTAGGAGAGTCATGTGTCTCGTGATTAGGGTTGTGTTGTGGTGGTCAAGTGCATTTCTGCCTTGGAGGTCTCTGCTGTTTGGGTAGATTTTTATTGAGAGCCTCAGCGAAGTTGGGTATGTGGTTGGTGTTTTTATGTGAAGGCAGTGCTGATGTGTGTTTTGGAGGGTATGTGTTCCATATGGTGTGTTGCAAGTGTTGACCTTCTCCTCTTGACCAGCTATTCCAGTTTTGGTTGGGGAGTGCGTGGCTTCCAATTTGGATATATAAGTGCATCTCTCACGAGTCTGAGTGTTGTGAGGTTAGAGGAGAGGGTTGTCAGTATACATAAGGCAGTTGCTATAAGAAGTCTGGTAAAGTGCTGGACTAATAAGCTAGTAAAATTGCAGGAGAGTAGAGCATTAGCAAATCTAAGGGAAAAATTAAATAGCAGACTTTGGCACCGCTCAGAAGCTTACAAACAGTCCTGGATACAGCAAATTTGTATCTGGATTAGACTAGTTACAAGAAAGGTGGGAAACAAGCACAAATGTGGGCTTTTAAACCAGAAAGTTAAAAGAGATGGAAAAAACTGCCCAAACCGCCAATAAACTACACTTTCTGGGCCAGAAACCACTCCTCTTGTAGTAGATAGGCTACCTAGTGCTTACCACTCCCACTGACAAGCTAGAAGGCTTCCCTCAACACAGAATGGCTTGGGGGGGGCTTAGATGCTTGCAAACAGTCCTGGATACAGCAAATCTGTATCTGGACTAGACTAGTTACAGGAGAAGTGGTTGTGATCGGTCCTTTGGGGGGGGGGTAAAGTTGGCACTGAATCTGTCAGCCAGTATGTTGGCAATATCTGCTTGCTCAGTATAGGAGGTACCATTGTGCAGTAACTCAGAGCAAACCTGGGTATTGCAGTGGAGATTCTTGATATAACTATAGAAGGCTCTCATCCATCGGTAGTGCTAGACTAGCTGCCTTTGTTGGCCATTTTATATCTAGTCAATTTCCCTTTGAAAGATCGGAATCAAACCTTGCATTTTCTGTCTGCAAGGTAAACACATTAACCATTTTAACAAACAGAACAACAAGGCAATAGCAAACAGAGTCCGAAGCATAAAGCTCCATTTTGAAGTGAAAGCTCTTATCGTACTAATAAAGTTTTATGCTTCAGACTCTGTTTGCCTATTGCCTTGTTGCCTTGTTTCTTGTCTTACACTATTGAGTCAGCATCATTTGTTTTGTGGAACATTGACCATTATGCCAACCACTCACCCCCTCCTCTAGGTCAGTCCACTAATTGCATGTCCCTCTAATCTGGAAGCAATCGCATATATTCCCTTGAATTAGGGAGGACATTCAGTTAAGTTGTCCAACCATTTGCCATCCTCCTTCAACCAAAGTCCTAAAACAATGTTCTCACTTATAACTTCTCAGATTCATTCTGGGCTCACCTATTCCATCCTCAACTTAGCACAGCTTTAGAGAATTCCACAGCACAGGCAAAACACTGCTTAACTTTCTAACTACTGTTAACACAAACAGAAGCACAGGCAATATGGACACTGCTACATTTTCAGACCTATCTAAGGCCGTTGAAACTGTATCACACCAGAAACTGCTAAACAAGGTGGCTTATCTCAGCCTCTCCACATCCACCATTGCATGGTATCATAACTGCCCATCAAATTGACACCTAGCTGTGAAATAGAAGAACCACTGCTCATCTGTCCTGCCATTTTCTTTGGGTATCCCATAGGGATCCATCTTGGACCCACTTCTACCATATTTATTAATGGTTTTCACACAGCCAGCAAGCCCCATCAGCATTATCCAAAATGTCCTGCAATGTTATTTTGAACTCCATGTCCAACCTATGTAAAAAGAACTGCAGGATTCACAGATCACTAAGTAGACAACAAATTTGCATAACAAGAAAAAAAAAAACATTTTCAAGAGACCTCAATGAATATCAGGAGGTAGTGGCTTATCCTAAATTGGATTCAGGACAGAGGTCCATGGAAGTGTGAAGAGCTGAGAGAGTCACCAGTCAGATCAGTGCGAACAACCACAATGGCAATACAATACACAGGTCTGAGCATATAGCTCATCAGCATGCTAGAAGCTCTCAACAGATTAACAACCAGCCTAACAATACTTCAGATATGGCCACCCATGTTCCGAATCCAAATTTTTGAAATGGATTGGATCTTCAGCCAATTCAGGTTTATCAATGAGATGGTAATATGAGCAGAACTTGGGCAGAGATTAGCAACTTCTGCCAACGTGCTGCAGAACAGATATTACCAGAGAGGAAACTGGAAGAAGTGAAAGAATCAATGGTGTTGTAGACAATTCTTATAACATTGTCAGTCTTTCCTCCTATGTATCAGATAATGAGGCATGCAAAGTGTTAAGCAAAGGCTGGAATTTTGTTTCAGCTAGAAAAGCAAATAAATGCAATATTATTAACTGCCTCAGAGACTATATTACAAAGTTGAATTTTAAGTGTTTATTCAATTCAGAAGCTAATAGAGATTATTTGTTTTGTAAGCCAAGTTTATACAATCCTCAACTTAAAAAGGAGCTAGGAATGTTTCTTGTTATGACTGAATTACTAATTTTAGAATTATTGGACAACAAACCTTTATACAAATATTACAATCTATCTCTTTGAGAAAAGAAAATGTTTTATGAGTTAGCCAACAACAATAGTATACTGTATAATTAACCTGACAAAGGAAATGCTTTAGTAGTGGTTGATAGAGCCGAGTATGATTTTAAATGCAGGAAATGTTGGCTGACAATAATTTTTATATGTCTGTCCTTTAGTGAAGTAAAGAAAGCATATTCAGTTATTGATTCACTTATAGAGGAATGGTTTTATGGTGGCAGAATCAATGAATATATTAGAAAGTATTTAAGAGTTGACAGTCCTAAATTAAGCTGGATCTTTGGCTTACCAAAAATACATAAGAATTTAGATAACCCTCCTGCTTAAACCTATTGTTCCCAGTAATAAAGAGAGAACAGAAACCATGGCAATTTTTGTAGACAAACAGCTACAAAAATATTCAAACTAAGCAGCTCCTACATCAAGAGATACCTTTGATTTTATGACTAAGATAGAAAATATAAACGTTTCTGAATCTGATTTGTTGGTTGCGGTATTGTGATCGGTCCTTTGGTGGGGGGGGGGGGTAAAGTTGGCACTGAATCTGTCAGCCAGTATGTTGGCAATATCTGCTGGCTCAGTATAGGAGGTACCATTGTGCAGTAACTCAGAGCAAACCTGGGTATTGCAGTGGAGATTCTTAATATAACTATAGAAGGCTCTCATGCATCGGTAGATATCAAATCTTTACATGCAGTTATACTAAAGGTTGATGGAATGAAAATAGTTAGGATTGAATTAATTGTGAAAGTTATTTTCCATCAACACAGTGAGTTTTTTGATAAAAAAGTTAGACATAATCTTAGGTTACAATTTCTTGAATTTAACAGCAAAAATTTATTGCCAGACCAATGGGGTGGCAATGGGGGGCCACAATGGCACTGAGGTGCGTTAATATTTTCATGTATAGATGGGAGAAGGCCAACATTTTAGAAAGTACTTATGCTGACAATATCGTGACTTTAAAACATTTTATTGATGTGTTTCTGATTTGGAGAGGTGGGATTGAATTGTTGAATGATTTTTTAACACACATTAACAATATCAATTCTTTGTACAGTTCACATTGGTGCATAATTTAGCTAGTATTATTTATTTAGATGTAAAAGTCTCAAAGGGCAAAGGGCAGTTAATCACCAAAATATATAAGAAAGATGTGCAAAATAATGCATACTGACATTATAGTAGTATGCACCTAAAGACGATGAAAGAAAATATTTTCAAAGGTCAAGTAATGAGAGTAAGTAGACTGACTTAGAGAGATGATGACTTCATTCAAGAAGGTGTTAGTTTGTTCAAAACATTTTAAGTAGGGTTTATCCCATGTGTTTAGTGGCTGACAAATTTGAGGAAATGTGTAATATAAGAAAATTGAATAATGCTACAATCCAAAGATCTAAGGAAGTAGACATTGTTGCTTCCATGCAAGTCAGCAGTAGTATGGATGATGGAGCCATCAAAAGCATCATAACAAACAACTGGATAATTTTCAGACGTTGTCCAGAAGTCTATAAAGTATTAGGCAATCAGCTGGCGTTTATCCAATAAAGATGCAAAAGTTTTAAAAACTATTTTTAATCCAAGTTAAATTAACCTAGCACAAAATGCACTAGACCAGGGATGTTTAAATGTCATACTTGTACTTTTAGTTATTATTTATATGTGGATGCTAATGAATTAATTATAAATAATTTTAAAATTATTATCAAGGGGCATTATGCATGAAAATACAAATTTGTTGTCTACTTAGTGATCTGTAGATCCTTCAGTTCTTTCTACATACGTCGGACAAGAGAATTGCACAAATGGATATATGAATATAAACATACTGTACAGGTGGGGGATGAAAGCAATGTACTTGGCAAACATTACAGAATTGGTAAATGTGTTGTTGATTTTAAATTTATTGTTTTAGATTGTTTTAGATTATGTTAACGGATTTGATAGAATGTTTAATGCTGATGATGAGCTTTTGGCTGGTGTGAATACTCATGGCAGGTATAACTGAATGCCTACAACACACTGGGGCTCAACAGCTGAGGGCTAAAGCATTAATCAATTTAGGTATCATGTGATTCAATTAGTTTGCATTTATTGAGGTTCTAGAATCGCATTATTCAGTCTGAAGAAGTCACACTGTTCTTTGGTTTAATTGCTGGGTTTTTTTTGTTTTTTATCTTTATTTATTCAGCTTCACTGTTAGTTTGAATACCTGTATGTGACATTGTGATCATTTCAGGCTAGTTGACAGTTGTGCATGGCATATATATGGCACAATCTGCACTGTCACAAATGCAACCCATACCATCATTGTTGTCAACCAGCTATGTACGTGTTCTATGTATCACTGCAACAGGTATGTAATGTACGCATCACTGCATCACTGCAACACATACTTTGTTTGCTGTAGCATAGACTAGATTCAGACCTGCTGAATCTAGTTCTGTTTGTGTAATTTCAGCACTGAACCAGGCCATCTTTTCTTGGGGAGGTTTCCCCTGCGCCCTAGTGGCAAGAGTATGCAGTTAGAACTCACCTGATTGAAGGTTGTTGGAACAGGAGTCAGTTTTGAACTTTTTTATTGGTTAATTTCTTTAAATCAGTTTGCTCTCATTTGCTACATAAGCACTGCATTTCCGCAGGTTTGTATTTTTTATTCATTGTGCACTGCCAAGCAATGGTGGGCACTATTGTCAGTTATGGATGCAAACACTTTTGCCTGCATATTTTCACTTAGTACACTGCTGGTGCTCCATTGGTGAGTTCTCGCGATTGCCCCTCACTGACAGGTGATACATTCAGTGAAGCTGCTGAGGTACCAACACAGATCCTACCCACTAGCCCTTTGGATTTTTGTCCACTTCTCCTGTCCTGTACTTCACCTGGCCTTGCCTGTCTTCTCCCTGCTTTTTGACTGCATCAGCTTACCTAGCCTTATGGGCAGACAATTTTCCACAGTTTCTCCAGCCAGCCTGGTTGACAAGGGCATCCTGAGGCAATGTAGCAATAACCTCATGTACACTGACATCCCACTTCTTCTAATCCACACAAATTCATTAGGTGAGAGATGCATTTATATCAAGAACCTAGAATCCAGGCTCTCTCACTCACCAGTCAGTTCATTTGATACTAAGCAGGTTGTCAGCATGCACATCTCAGCTCCTGCACCTACCAAAATCAACAACACATAAACTTACATATGCGGAGGTCCTTACCAGAAGCTTACTTAAACATCAGAGACCTCCCAAACAAAAACACAAACATGAACCGCATAATGCATCCTCTGCAGAACATAGTACACATAATATGTCACACACCAGTGTCTTACCAGTCAAGCCCCTAAGATATAATACAAAAACAAACATCTTAGATGTAGGCGACTCAGTTGTGAGACACACAGATGTCCCTCTCACCAGGTTGGATAAGGAAAAAGTCACGGTCAGCTATCTGTCAGGTGTCAGGATCCACCACATCACTCAAGTCTCTCAGCAACAGGTACTGTTATGACTCCGTTATAGTCCATGTTGGTGTGAATGACTCGAGATGTACCTCACTGGACTATATCAAGAGAGACATGACTGAGCTCTTGGACTATGTGTCTCAGCTAGGTGTGTCCCTGGCCTTAAGCAGCATTTTATCCTCACCTAGGATGATTCCTCAATACAAGCAAAAATGATTGACTTCAACAATTGGATTAGTCTCTTCTGTCATTCAAAGGGGATCCAGTGTCTGTCAGCCTGGATGGTCTTCATCTGTCACCCCTCAGATATCGGTTACTGGCTAAGGCTCTTGCCACCCCCATAGTGCCTTTTTCAGGCAATGTTACTAGACAAAATTCCCAGTGTAAAATTACCCTCTAAAAACAGCCTCAAGGTTATGCTGCTAAATGCTAGGAGTCTTAACCAGAAACTGCACTCACTGGAAGCATCCTCACCTGGAAGATGCTGACATTTGTGCAGTCACTGAGACCTGGTTTAAGGCTGCGGAGAGCAGCCCAGCTATACTAGGTTAAATTTCCTTCCACGCATTCAGACCATAAACTGAAGGCATGAGAACTAAAGGAGGTGGTTTATCAATATTCATTAAAGATAAATATACCTTTCAATTGGTTAAACAGCACAATTGGCTTGAATTACTTCAGGTGCAATTGATAGCAGGTAAGACCCCTCTTCAGGTCATTGCCAGCTATAGTACAACCTCCATGAATCAGGACATCCACTCAGCCTACTTGGATCTACTTGAGTCAATCAAGATACAACCAACTGTCCTGGTTACCCATCCATTGATTGGGTAAATTATATATGTTCTAACTCACATGCCCAAATATTCCTGGACTTCATTACCAACATGGGGACACCTCAGTGTGTGGCCAACCCTGGTGAGATCTGACCACAAATCAGTCTCGCTAGAAGTAAGTAGAACACAAGACTCCCCCCCCCCCTTCACAACAACTAGACTAAAAAACTTCTCCAAGGCCAATCACAACCTCTTACATGATGGTATAAATAGCTTCACAGCCCCTCCCCCCACTGATGAAAGAGGCACCTGTGCTGAGTTATACAACAATGCTTTACACAAGTACCTGTACAATTGTATTGACTCTGCCGTACCTGATAGAACCAAAGCAAGATCTTCAAGGAAAAACAAACCTGCGTGGTGGACAACTGCCATTAGTAGGCTATACAACAGGGGAAAGAATTGTTGTCTAAGAGTAGGAAGGAATGGTCTCAAAACTGGAAACACTCCCTCCTCAACTTAAATAAGCAAATAAGACTCCTAGTAAAGTCCTCCAAAGCTAACTACAAATCCTAATTTGCTTCCTTGACTAAGAATAATCACAAGGTGTTCTTTAGTTCATAGGTTCATAGGTTCGTGCTAGGCTATCGGCCCTAGGGCCTATACAAGCCTAGCCATAACAGTTCCCTGGCTATTTCTTCCCAGAATATTTACTTCCCTTGGTCCCCTGTCTAGCAGGGTGACTGACATGATCCCTGGAGGGAATTTCCTATCTCCCATCCAATTGTCAAGGTTCCTTTTGAAGAGGGCCAAAGAGGCACTGAGATTGACATGTATGGGCAGTCTATTCCAGAGTATGGGGAGTCTTAGGGTCAGGAACCTATCCCTCCAGCATGTCTTGTTCATTGTGATGACCAGGTTTAGATCCCTGGAGCTTGTAGCTCTGAGGGATTGGGATTTCTTTAAGTGTAGCATGTCCAACAGCTCTGGGTTTGACATGGCCTTGTATGTTAAGCAGAGATCACCTCTGAGTAGGCAATATGCAACAGAGTATAGCTGGAGTTTTTTTTAGATGGTCAGCATAGGGCATCTGCTTTAGGCCTGTGATTCTTTTATTGAGGTATTTCTGTGGCCTTTCCAGTTGTTGCAGATGTCTTGTGATGTACATACCAAATGGGGCATTGTACTCCATAATGGGTCTAATGAGGAATGAGTACAGTGGGACAATGACCTCCTTTTTCCTGGATGAAAAGCCCTTAGTGATGAGGTATGCCACATAGAAGGATTTCCTGACTGTTGTGGCTATGTGGTTATCGAAAGTGAGACCACTATCCACCTGTGTCCCAAAGTCCCTTATCACACTTTCGGTGTTTAGTGTACTGCCACCTTTGTGATAATTCACGGGTAGATGTTTTTTTACCAAAGGGGATAACTATACATTTCTTGGCATTGAGCTTGAGCCCATGGCTCTGGCACCAGGCATCTGTTTCTGGAAGACCCTTTTGTAGAGTATCCACATCATTTGGGGATTCAATAATGGCTCCCAGTTTGCAGTCATCTGCAAACTTTGTTAGTCAGAGTCCCTTAGTGTTGGCCTGTACTTTAGAGAAGTAGATGCCAAACAAGAGCAGTCCCAGGACTGAACCCTGCGGTACTCCACTTGTTACTTGTCTGGAGCTGGATTCTGAGTTGGCTACTTTTACAGTGTGGGTTCTGTCAGTAAGCCAGTTGGCAACCCATCGAGTGACATAAGGATTAATGCCAAGCTTAGTAAGTTTATCTCTGATTCTATAACCTCAAAGGAAAGGCCTATATTACCGCTGAACTCATCATTAATGGTACTGCATATAAAGAACATGTGGCTATAGCAAACCTGCTGGCTGACAGGTTCACTGAAAACTTCAGTCCTCTGTCCCTGCCACATATACTCCAAAGCATCCCTAGCACCTGTCCCCCACCTACTATCTCTGAGGAGCAGGTCTTAAACACCCTCTCCAAGGCCAAAAAACACAGCATCCTGCGCTGTGTTCTACATGGGTTAAAACAGAAATTAGAATCATTATTGGGCATGCTTTTCAGTCATAGCCTAAGCACTGGCTTTGCCGCAGTGGAATGGAAAACAGCTACCATCATCCCTTTGCACAAAGAGGGTGCATCCACGGATCCAGGGAACAATAGACCCATTAGCCTGACCTGTCTTACTGCAAGGCCATGGAACAAATCACCACAAAACTTATTAACATAGATATAGGAAATCTCCAAATGCTCAACCCCACCCAGTTTGACTTTGTCAAGGGGACACCATGTCTGTTAAACTTGGTGGACTTCTTCGAGACAGTCACCAAAGCCCTAGATGAGGGCAAATGTGTGCATACAGCCTACCTAGATTTAGCCAAGCCCTTTGGCACAATCCCCCACTCAGGCATCATTGATGAACTCACCCAGCTGGGTATCAACACATATATTACTAGGTGGTGATATTCACCGCAACCCTGGTCCACCCACTTCAGATACACATGCCCCCTCTACTTGCAATCTAAGCTACAAACCTACAATTAATAGGCCAACTAACTCTCTCCTAGCCTGTCATCTCAATATTAGAAGCATTAATAACAAGGTACATGAATTGCATGCACTTCTGGATGTCCACTCCCCTGATATTCTCTGTTTATCTGAAACCTGGTTAAAACCTAACACTACAGACAATGAAGTGTTACCACCTGGGTACAACATACACAGGCTGGATCATGCTTCCAGGAAGGGGGGGTGGGGTAGCTGTACTCTATAAATCTGAGTTGAATGTCACCATAGATGTAATACAACCACTTCAGATTAATAACTCAGAGATTCTTGCCACCAAATTGCAACTTAATAAAATAAATGCATTAATATCATCCCCCAGGTAACAATATATCTACACTTGAAGATATACTGCACTGGCTATCATGTCACTACCTCCAGGAAACCCTACTACTTGGAGACTTTAACATAGACTGGAGCACCTGTTCTTCAGAATCCCCTACCACCCATATTAACCTGCAGGTATTTACACAAATCATATCCACCCCTACCAGGATAGGTAAACCCAACCAAAAAGAAAGCATATCTGACTGGGTACACATAAATACTCACCCCCAACTGTACACCTCTGGTACCCTCCCTGATGACCTAAGCGATCACCTTCTCACATATGTAATTAAGCACAAAGTCATTAATTCCCACCAACCCTTACTCAGAAAGGTTAGAAACAATAAAAACTTTGACCCTGCCAAATTCCAACAAGAACTAAACTCATGTAATTGGTCTATTCTAAAACACCTCCCCTTAGAGGAAGCAGTAGCATACTTTAACAACAAATTCCTTGAGATCCTTGATTTGCATGCACCTGTTCATTCAAAGAGAGCAAAGGCAAAAACTATGCCATGGCTTTCTAAAGAGTCTAAACTCAAAATTACCCTTAGAAACAAAGCATGGGCTTTATGGCGTTCTTCTAAAGACCCCCAAGATCACATTAAATACAGGCAATCCAGGAATGAAACTAAAAAATCCATTTTACAAGACAAAAAACAATACTACTGTAATTTACAGACAGTAAATCAAAATAACCCTCAGAAGTTTTGGGCAGGTTTAAATAATCTATTACATCCTGGACAAACTTCAACCCCAATCCCTGCTGCTACTATTGATAAAACCCCTGAAGATGTTTCTGACAGTTTTAACCGATTCTTTACTGAGACAGTTCAAGCCCTAGCTAGCCAACTACCTCCTAGCTCCCCTGGTCCTGAAAGTACCCCCCCTAGAAACCTACTCGGGTTCAGCTTCCAACCAGTCACCACTTCTCTTATCCGTACCTTGATCAAAAAATGAAAACCCACTACACTTTCTGCTGATCAACTCCCTGCCGAGTACCTAAAAAAATCAGCTGATGCTATTGCTTACCCCATCTCAATACTAATCAAGTGAACCATAGTAGAAGCTAAAATTCCCACCATCTGGAAAATATCCTATGTAATCCCACTTCACAAAGGAGGCAGCTCTACTGAATTCTCCAATTATAGGCCAATAGCTATACTCTCTCCACTTGCAAAGACTATGGAAAAATGTATTCATAGACAACTCATGCACCACCTAATCCAGAATCACCTTATGGCAGACACTCAGCATGGCTTCTGTCCTCATCACAGCACTACTTCAGCCCTCCTACCCTTTACCAACACCATAAACCATAATCGCAACAATAATTATATATCCTTAGCCCTCTTCTTGGATCTTTCCAAGGCATTCGATACGGTTGATCACCAACTTTTAATCCACACCCTGCAAACATTCTGTCTAGATACTAGAGCCCTTCAATGGTTACAATCCTACCTGAATGGTCAACAGCAGGCTGTCCTCTGGCATAACAAACTCTCTAACCTTCTACCTAACACCCTTGGAGTACCACAAGGCTCTATACTAGGGCCCTTGCTGTTCTCCATTTTCATTAACGACCTTTATACTGTCATTCCAAAAGTCAGCTGTATCCAATATGCTGATGACTCTACTCTGATTTGCTCGGCCACATCTCCAATAGAGTTATGGTCAACTACCCAGACCACCTTTAATACAATAGAAAACTGGCTTTCTGAACGTTGTCTGATCCTAAATCCCAAAAAAACTAAAATGCTGTTATTTTCACCAACATGTAGGTCTACCGCTTTCACCTTTACCATAAATTCAAATTATGGCACAATAATCTCTCCTGACCCCTCTACAAAACTATTAGGTGTCATCATAGATAATAATCTAAAATTTGACTTACATGTTAACCAAACTATCAAAACCATCAATAAAAAACTAGGGTCACTTTACAGAATAAAAGCCTTTCTAACCCCTCCAGCTAAAATTGCCATAGCTTGCTCTCACCTTCTTTCAACCCTTCTGTATGCATCCCCTCTACTCTCGAATTTAAACAAGACTGTCTTTAACAAATTCTCAATTTGCTACAACCACATTGCCAGGTTTGTCACTGGGCTGCCTTTTAGGACACATCATTGAATCAATCGAAATCAGCTTGGGTGGCTTGAACTACTCAGCCTAATCCAGTATAACCAACTGATTATGGCCTATAAAATCCTCTATCATCCGGACAATACTCCTGCACTTAAAAATATTATCACCCCCTATAACGATCCTTTGATCCTCTAACAAACTACTAATTCAGACTAGCAAAATTAATAACACAGCCAGTGACTCTCTCTTTGCAAACTCTGTAAGTAGACCCTGGAACTCTCTTCCAACTGATATTACCTTACTTTCTACCTTAGGTCAATTCAAAACTAGACTCAAACAACATTTGGCACTTAACTGGCTATGTCCATGTATCAAGCCTGGCTAACTCTCTCTAGAATGTGTAAAAATCTGTTAACCAGCTTACTGTGTAATTTTAATTTAATTCTGACTTACACTCGAGATTAACTCTAACCTGTGGAATTTGTTTGACTTGCTTACTTATGTAATCACTGTAAATAGTATGTTTGTAATATGTAATGCTGGTATTATGTAATGCTGTATCTGCTTACCCTTGGAGCTTTTCTCCTCGGGCCTCCGCTGAAAATGGACATGCATCCAGTTGGACTATCCCGGTCAACAAATGTAAAATAAATAAATAAAATAAAAATATTCTTAGGTGGGTTGTAAACTGGTTCACTGATAGAGGACTCCACCTCCTCCAGCAGACCTATAACCAGTGGTGTTCCACAGGGATCGGTTTTGGGTCCCCTACTGTTTGGAACCTACTTATCTGAAGTACAGGCTAAAACTAAATGACTGTGGCTGATGAAGTTTGCTGATGACTGCAAACTGGGAGCGATTATTGAAACCGCTAGCAGTAGCAACATTTTGCAAGAAGGTCTTATGCAGATTACTGACTGGTGCTAAAGTCATGGTCTGAAACTTGATGCAAAAAAAATGCATTATTACCCCCTTCGGCAAGGGTGATGTTCCTGCAAACTACCACATCAATAGCAATACCCTAAGCATACAGTCAGTGATGAGAGATCTGGGCAGACATGTTGACAGCAACCTTAACTTCGATCACCATGTTTCTACATTGGTAAGAAGGGCATTTTATTTTTCTCATCTCATAAATAAGGGCATTGCCTCCAGAAAAAAATAGAGGTTATAACCCACCTGTACTCTTCCCTCATCAGGCCAATAATAGAGTAGAATGCTCTCTTTGTATGTTCCTTTCCAAACATCTGCAGCAATTGGAGAGACCACAAAGGTTCCTTACAAAAAAAAATTCAGGGTCTCCTTATAGGGACAGACTGAAATTTTTATTTATTTATTTCAATTTGATGACCGGGGAGGTCCACTGGACTCAAATAGCCCATTTTCAGTGGAGGCCCGGGGAGAAAAGCTCCAATAATACATAGTACAAGCTCCATAATATGAAGTACAATACATAGTGGAAACAGAAACAAACTAAGCAAATTTTACATACAAAATAGCAAAAACTAAACAAAACTTAAACAGCAGCTTGGAGAAGGATGTAAAGCATATTTACATGTTTAGTGGTTGAGAACAGTAGTACAAGGTTAAATTAATACAGAGGTTTAAATAATCTGAGAATGATATAGAAGTAACATTAGCATGGATGATTTCTTTATGCATTGATATTAGCATGAGTTAAATTAATACAGAGGTTTAACTCCTCTGTGAGTGGTATAGAGGTAGCATTAGCCTGAAGGCAGTACACAGTGTTAATCAATAGTGTGTAAGGAAGAACAAACTTTATGTGTTATAAAGTATTTATGTATTAAGTACTAAATTTATAGGTGTTACAATAGATGATCAGCTTAAGTTTGATCTCCATATTACTAACTTGGTAAAAAGAACTTATCAGAAACCTGGGCACCTTTTCCGTAGCAAGAAATACTTAACTAACACTGCCCGAATAACTCTCTCCCAGGCTTTATTACTCCCAACACTCCTGTACAGCTGCCACATATTCACAAACCTAAATTCTACACTTATTTCCAAGCTTGAAACTACCTATAATAAGATTGTCAGATTTGCAGCTAACCAAACCTACAAGTCACACAACTGCTTAGCACTACAGCAACTAGACTGGCTAGAATTCCCTCAGCTGCTCCAACTATATCAACTACAAATCATCCACTCTCTCCTCTATCTACCCTCCTTCTGCCCCAGCTTCTCCACTATCATATCCAAATATTCTCCTGCTAGGATGCTACACAGCTTAAATCAAGAATTATTAGACATCTACAAACCCAAAACGAAAACAGGCTGCCTTCTCTATAACTATAACCCAGCTACATCCTGGAACCAATTCCCCTTGGAAATAAAATCCCTCCAGCATAGCAAAAGTTTCAAATTAGCCACAAGGAAATACCTAAAAACAAAGTGGTCTTGCCACTGTAGCCAACCACCCTAAAACCACCATCCTTTCACCATCTCACTCTTAATGTATCTCTAACACTATTCCCCTGCCTCTTCTACCTCTTTCCTTCCTCTGTCTCCAACCACTCTTAATTCTTACAGTCTCAAAACAACCTACCTGTCTAGTCTGTCTCCTATACTCTACCCCCCCTACATCTCCTACTAGCAATTCTTACTTTCCTTTCTTGTTTCCAAACTCCTGTACAACTAGATCCTACCCACTTTAAATAAGCATCTGCCTAACTATTAACTCATTTTGATCTAAGCAGCTTAAATAATATTGTAACTAGTCACATTTTTTTCTGCTAATTGTTTAAAACATTGTTTGTAACAACTCACATTTTGATGGGTAGATCTTAGCGTTCTGTTTGGGGTGTATAATGTTAAGATGTTTATTAGTGCTGGGCATATAGTTGGTTTGAAAATAAGCTTGTGAGTGGTGATGAGTTGGAGGTAGTCAATGTTGTTTGGGAGTTCTAGCCATTGCAGCTGGTGGAGAGGTTTACAGTGGTGAGTGGGGTGTTTGGAAGTGGTGGCGAACTTTGAGATTTTATCGTAACAGGATTCTAGTTTAGAAGAGATGGAGGAAGATAGGTTGGTTAGTAGGGGAGCACCATACATTAGTGAAGGTAGTAAGAAGGTAGTGGCGAGGGTCTGTCTTGTTGAGGGGGAGAGGAGGTGGGAGTTTCTGTACAGCATGCCAAGTTTCTGATGGGTTTTCTTTATATTTAGCTGAATATGGGTATCAAATTTTAGGTGTTCCTCAATAGTAACTCCAAGAATTGTAGCAAAAGGAACAACTTCTATAGTGGAGTTGGCAAGACTTGTAATCTTGAAAGAGGTTTTGTCTAGGCGGATAGATTTTGAGGGAGAGAATAGAAGGATCTTTGATTTGTTGGCATTCAAAGAGAGGTGAATTTGGAGCATCCAGTTCTCAGTAGTTGAGAAGGCAGTTTGAGTTTTTGTTTGGAGCTCAGGGAGGTTTGATGCAGAGCAAACTAAAGTTGAGTCGTCTGCATATTGTACCTTCTTAGTGTTAGGAATGGCTGCATGGAAATCATTAATGAAGATATTGAAGAGCATAGGGCCAAGAATGGATCCCTGGGGTACCATTGTCACTTTAAGCTGTGTTGTACAGACTGCTCAGAGGTAACCTGTGCCTTGCAAATAAAGCAATCTCTGACCCGGCTTTAATGGAAATGCTGCACATTCACAAATCAAATGGCACACAGGGCACTCGCTCAAAGAAGGTCCTATTTAAGTGTAATTTGGATAATTGGATAGGTAACCAGAAATTCACCCCAGGGGTTCCACCTGTATGTCTCTTGGGCAGGGACAATAGGTGCTAATTTTAGTGTCTTCTTGAACCAGATACCCTTGGGAACATGGGTTGAATTTGGCTAGGCTTGTAAGGGCCCTGGGGCCATTAGCCTCGTAACCTCCTATAATCCTATGATCCTGTGATCACACATGCATCTGGTATAACACCTAGTTGGTTGTTCTGCACCATCATACAGTATTGTTTATGTAACAAAAATAATACATAGGTATGACTAATAAGATGTCTGGAAGCTCACTGTGGAAAATGTGGTACACTTGAGCTTTGCATCCTTGAAAGATGTGTAGGGATGTACTTGAAAAAGGGTGCATTGTAATCATTTATTGATGTGATTAAGGATGTGAACTATGGAAGTGCAGTGGCCTTTGATGTGGAGGTCCTGCACATACTCAGGAGTTGGGCTCCATACAAGGGAGTAGTCACCATTGTCGGCACATGCTGGTGGACGTTCCTCATACCGTCTACCTCAGTACACTGGTCAGATACCATTTGGTCTGCTCACAGGGGTGTGCTGTCTACATTATCACTGGGCTGTGCATTTGCTTTTATAGTGTAACAAATGCCCCAATGATTTTGTTTCATCTCGTGTCTTCATGGCTGTGGCAGCAATCTTTTGTGTGTGTTGAGGCTATAAATATTATACTAATATAACAGTTGGATTCAATGATTACACAATCTGCAGTCCTCCAGATGGTTGTTTGGACACAGGACATGTATGTCATTCTTGATGTCTGTGAATTAAATAATGGACAGGAAATGGCCTAGCACACAGCTCTGAGGTATGGTCCTGATCACTAGACTCGAGATATGGGTCATGTCACACACTTCAACATATTTAGATGTCATGTATGTGATTCAGTGGTCTATCCACTTAGTGACATAGATGTTTATGGCCACTTGTGACAGTGTTGCACAAATACCTCAATGTAGATTTCTGTCAGATGTTTTGGCCTGGTGAAGTTCTGCAGGATGATAGTGTTGTCATCAAGCATGACCTTGCTGACCTTCTTGAGGACATCTAACAGATGTAACAGACATAGATGTAGCATGAACATATCACACATGTCTTTCATGTTCAGCTAGGATATTGCCAGTGTATATTTCAATAAGGTCCATGATGACATGTTAGTCTACCTCACAGATGTGGAGAGTCAGGATGCATCTATATATGCATGCATCAGGTGCTGTCCCTCCCCAAAGTCAGATGCATACATGTTGCTGTACAACCTTCTACAGGAACATATTCCACCTGGAGGCTGTGTTGAAGTATGGATCCAACCGTGTCTGGTGGGTGCATGTTCTGTGTCATGCTATAAGCAATCTGTGATGTTGCTCATTAATTCTGTGCTATTAGCCATACATAATGCACATATGTGCTGCCTTCCTACAAAAAAACTGAGTAAGGTTTTCGTGTATACTTTGGCTAATGGACAGTGGCAACAGGGAAGTAACATGTGCACCAAAAACTCAGCTAGCAGATCGTCTTACTCCAGTTGGGTATGTCTGGTGGTATCCACATGCACATCTGGGCTTACTTGTATATATTCCCCTTAACATTTCAATTGTATTGAAATACATGATTTGTGAAAAGACCTACACATACCATCATGATCATTGATCACATTCCACACACTGGTACCATGCACACAGTAGTACAACTGTAACAATGCCATGTGCTTACATCAATTGCACAACATATGCCTAACCTACACATACAATCATGATCATTGATCACATTCCACACACTGGTACCATGCACACAGTAGTACAACTGTAACAATGCCATGTGCTTTCATCAATGGCACAATATATGCATATATGTGTTTAATGGCAAAGCTGAGTTTAAACAGCCTGATGTCATATTAGGACACATTACAGATCATTTGTTTGTGGCTTGTGCAGAAAGTTTACTGACACAAATGTTAATAGTCACATAATGGTGCTGCTGACCCCCTCAATAATCCTTGGTTGTCAGAACACAGCTGTACATACAATGAATTCCCCAAGGTTGCAGTTGTATCAAAACATGTGATACATTGCTGTGTATATCACAGATTAACTACATAAGTATGCAGCAAGACTTATGTAACCATCTAATCAATATGAATTTGTATTGATATGTGTCTCAGAGCATTTAATATTGGCATGTAGACACTTGCACACCTGTGCCATACTGCAATTGTCATTATGATGGTGGAATTTGAACTGTGCAGACAGTTGATCTGCTCCACTACAACAACACATGCCCTAATATGCCAATATACATACAAATGTATTGTACCATGTCACTCATCACTATAACTTTGCCATAGTTCACGTTGGAGAGATTTATTTGAGATGTACCTCTCTGGTCTATACAAAGAGACACATGACTGAACTCTCATATTATGTTTCCCAGGCAGGTATGAACCTAGCCCTAAGAAGCATTCTATCTTCACACAGGATGATGCCACAATATAAACAATGGATGATGGACTTCAACAACTGGCTTACCTTCTGGTATCAATCCAATATCTGTTAGCCTGGGATGACATGGTCAACAACCCAGGTTAAAAACATGGCTGCAATTGCACCAGATAACATCCCAGGTTGTTTACTAAGCAATCTAAAACTGGACCTAGCGGACCCAATTAGTGACTTCTTTAACCATAGCCTGAGAACTGGCTTTGTTCCAAAGGAGTGGAGAACAGCAGCAGTAATCCCCTTGCACAAAGGGGGTCCATCAACCAACCCTGTGAAATGAAGACCTATAAGTCTAACCAGTCTCATCTGCAAGGCCAGGGAAAGAATCAATATAGATCTTATCAACAAGGACATAGGTGACCTCCAAACTCTAGACCCAACGCAATTTGGATTTGTTAAGGGTAGATCATGCTTATTAAACCTATCAGACTTCTTCGAGAAAGTCACCAAAGCCATGGATGAAGGTAAGACAGTGCATATTACCTATCTTGATCTGGCCAGGGATTTTGACACAATCCCCCATTCAGGTATCACTGAGAAACTCTCCGAGCTGGGAATTATAGGTTCATAGGTTCACAGGATGATAACAGGCTATTGGCCTAGAGGCCCTTATAAGCCTAGCCAAGAATTTCGTCCATGTTACCTCAAAGTCAGCATCTGTTTTCCCTGTCCAGCAGGGACACAGGTGGGATCCCAGGGGTGTATTTTCTGTTTCCCATCCAGTCGTCCAGGTTCCTCTTAAAGAGGGCTAGAGAGGTTCTCTTCTTGACATGGAGAGGGAGTCTATTCCGCAGATGGGGAAGTCTTTGGGACACAAATCTATCCCACCAACAAGTTCTATTAATGTCACAGACCAGGTTAAGGCCTTGTGTGTGGGTTGCATGAATGGAGTTTGTCTTATGAATATGCAGCAACTCCATCAAGGCTGGGTCTGAAATGGCCTTGTATGCCAGACACAGGTCACCTCTGACCATTCTGTATGAGACTGAGTAGAGGGACAGAGCTTTTATCCTATCTGTATAGGATAGGTGTTTGAGACCATGGATTTCCCTGGTTAGGAACCTCTGTCATCTCTCCAACTGCTGCATGTGCTTGGCAAGGTACATGTAAAAAGGGGGCATTGTACTCGATAATGGGTCTGATAAGGGAGGAGTACAGGGCTGTTATGACCTCCTTGTTCTTGGATGAAATACCCTTATTTATGAGGTGGGCCATGTAGAAAGCCTTCTGTGCAATAGAGGCGTGGTCAAAAGTCAGGTTGTTATCAACCTGGGTCCCCAAGTCCCTCACAATTGATTGCATGCTTAGTACATTGTTATTATTGTGATAATTAGTGGGCATAACATTTTTCTTAAAGGGGATAATGATGCATTTCTTGGCATTCAGTTTGAAGCCATGCTTTTGAGACCAGTCATTAGTTTGGGTAAGGCCCTCTTGGAGGATTTTCACATCACTAGGGGAATTTAAGACAGCATCCAGCTTGCAGTCATCTGCAAACTTGGTAAGCCACAGCCACAGGGTCTATAGGATCAACCCTTACATCACTAGGTTGCTAGCCAATTGGCTCACTAACAGAACACATACTATCAAAGTTGGTGACTCAATCTCTACCAGTAGAGCCATTACCAGTGTCATACCACAATGATCTTTGCTGGGCTGTTTGCTGTTTGGAATCTATTTTTTTTTTAAGTCCAGGATAAATTAGACAGCCTTTGCCTTACCAGTTTGCTGATGATTGCAACTTGGGTGCAACCACTGAGTGCCTCAACAATGTTAACACAGGCAAATGATTGTCACCCGAGCCACATGATCTAAAACTATATGCAAAAAAGTGCCAAAAACCCTGTCATGATGTATGTGGATACACTGAAAACTCTGTCACTGTACTGTGTATAATATATGCTACTGAGAGGTGACTTGTGCCTGGCCTACAGGCCAGTATCTGACCCTGCCTTGAATGAAATGTTGCACATTCACAAATCTAATGGCACAACAGTCACTCACTTTAGGGATCTTAGCCTAGTATGTGACATTAACAGAACATGCCTGAGTGACAGCTATAGCTGATGACATCATCAGAGTTTGTTGAGAGGAAAAGGGTAATATCAGTATCCCACATGCTGGTGTAAAATCCGCTCACTATTTTCAATCAAGTGAAGAAACACACACCAGTTGACTCTAGTGAGATCAGAACCGCTACCTAAGTACACTGACTACAGACCTCTCTATTTAACACAAGTGCCACAGCACAGCACAAGTCTGATGTAAAGAGTGTCAGACAGCACTTTAATAAGTGATGACATCAGCAGTGCCTGATTAGAAGATTGTAATAGCAGTGTCCCAAATACTGGTGTAAAAATCTCTCTCTCTAATGTCAACCAAGTAAACACACACACACACACACACACACACACACACACACACACACACACACACACACACACACACACACCAGTTGACTGCAGTGAGACAGAACCCCTACCTATCTAAATACACCAGCTAGAGACCTCTGTATAAGTGCCATGGCAAAAGTGTGACTTTTATAAGGCTGCTGGACAATTTATAGTGGATGACATCATCACTGGATGTTTGAGAGAAGACATTGGGAGGCCTAAATGAAATTGATGTGTAGGCATGTCCAACTGTCAAAATATTGGTAATTCATTGGATTGTAGAGATGACTGCAAGATGCACAGCTATGCTCTTCTGACTAGATATACACATACACACACACTTTGACTGCATTGACAGGCAAAGTGTTTGTGCATGCAAGATGCTCATTTCAAATGCTTTCCCTATTTGCACATAGTTAAGTGGAGAGAAAACGTGAGCCTCATTGATAAAATTATGACAGTTCTGAATATTGAGTATGTGAAGCATACCTGTTGCTTAGCTGACTCTGTGGCAGCAGGTGTAAATGCATTGATGCATTTCTTTTAGAGCCCAGATGATATAGGGTTTGAATTCAGGTGTATGGAATAGATTTAAATATATAATTTTTAATGAAAATAATTATTTATTCTACATTCACTGTGTGTTATCTTAGTGCAGTGTGTTTAAGCAACATTGCATGGAGGTAACTGCACCACTGAAGAGCCATTCACCATCACTTGGCAATGGGATGTAATGCCATACTCTGTGCAAACACTGAGGCCAAAAACTGAGGGGCTCCTATGCCTTTTTTTTACTTGTGTGTGTGTGTTGTGTGTGATTCTATTTTTGACCAGATTAAAGGTGTTAAATGGGGTAGGTAGGCAAATAGTGAAATAGGGGTCAAGCAGGGGGAAGAACAAATGGAATCCAATATAGGAATGTGCAGAATAGAGGAAGGAAAAAACATAGCTATCCATTTCTTCAACAGTGCAACATGAAAATATGTACAGAATATTAGCTGAATTTGGACTGTCACCACAACAAAGAGGGGTGATAACAACGCAATCATGTTGTATAGCCAATTGGATCAAATCAAGTGTGTCAAGAAGACATGTGTGTAAAGTGGAGAGCTACGTATGGGATGGCATTTTTTTGTGGGACATGTGCCTTTTTTTACTTCAGTAAGAAATGAATGTTGGGTACAGGACATAGGTATTTCTGGGTCAGGTTAGTAAGGTAGGTCTGGAAGCAGATGCAAACATACAGGATAAACAAGACAAGACACAGGGACATTGAAGAACACAAAAGGTTGGCGGACTGCACGTTGGGGTTTGGGAGGGGACAACAGATGCTCATGCCCATCAAACATGTGAACAGTGAGAATCTAGTCCTCACCTGCTGGCTGTAGGAGTGCTTGATGTCTTCTCCTATGTACTGTAGGTGATAGCAGCCTCTCTATCCAGCATAGGAGTGCACCAATGGTGTTGTGCACGACCCTACACACCAACCCTGGGATCTCCTGGTGGGTGATAAAATCCTAAAGGTATTTGGTGTTGATAAAACCTTAGTAAATATTAATTTAATCTTTATTCCAATTATTTCATTGGTAATTTTATTGCATTTTATTTATGCATCTAATTTTTTCACAAAAAATTACCCCAAAATGTGTCTTAATTTTAATATACTGGAGAAGGTAACAGCCTCATTTATAATGGTTAGTGAATTAATTACCTTTAATATTGCATTTTAATACTTATTACTGTTTTTGTTTTTTAGTTGTTTAAAATTGTATAAGAAATGTCTATGTCTACTGTTCTTTTTCATACAGACCTTAAAGAGGTTGGTTTTTTAAAAATGTTTTATTGGATGTGCCACTATTAGGCTTAATTGGCAACCAATTAAAAGTGTATACAAGGCTGGGTTTTAGGTATCTTTAAAGTGCATGTTTTCAAATTTGTTCTGAGGAAGTCCTGTAACTGTGAAGGGAAGAAAGTGGTTAACTATTGAATAAACACTTTTTATTCAGCTGTTCGAGTACTGGCTCTACATTTCTGGAGTTGTTCTGAAGTTATTTTTATCCTCTCATGCTTTAGCACTTATAACAATTCACTGTTGTTTTATTCCTTTGTTTTGTACAAAAATGTCCTTTGCCTGTTGTTTTGGGGGTGGGGAGACAAGTTCCATTACTGTATTGGCAACACCAAAATGTTTTTATAGAGGTTTGCTTTGTTATTCTTCCTCCTTGTTTTCAGTCAAACATTGGTGTGTGTGTGACTGTGATATGTTACAACCACATAACCCCTTTTTTATATTTGAATAACTTGAAAAGGTTTTTGTTTCTCCAGTGGGTAATATTGAAAAACTAATAATATGTGTTATATTTAAGCAAAGCTTTTACTTATGTGATATTTATTTGTATTATCTTTCTTTTGTGTTTTATGTCACTAAGGACTATGGCATCCAAGCATCCCCTTAGTGACTCAGAAAACTATGTGATCATCCAAGCACTTCAGCAACATGGTGCCTTTCTGCTTGAGAGAGGATGTGGGGATATCTCTGGAAGAGTGCAAATTTGGAACCAGATAGTGAATGATATCAGTGCTGTTGGGGAATGCAGCAAGACATATGATCAGGTACGTCATAGGGCCACTGACATGATTTCCTCGGCCCAGAGGAGAGCAGCTGCAGTGGCTCATGGACAGCTGGCTACCAGAGGGTGGGGCCTGCTACAGAGCCTCCACTTACACCAAATGAAGAGTTCCTATCCATTGTGAGGGATCCAGAGAACTCAGTGGAAAGTGCACAACAGCATGTGATTGATGGTGGTGCTGCTGTTTCAGGGAGGAAAAGTATGTCCCAGTTAGGGCTTCCAGGTAGGCTTACCTGTCTTAATTTTTACATATTTCTTGTATAGTAAAATATTGAAAGCAATAATTAAGTTGGTTTCATAACTTTTTTGGGGGGTGGGGTGGGAGACTAGTTATAGATTGTTAGAGTTAACAACACATTCTGTTTCATTACACATGGGCTTGGGATGCACGTGTCATCCAGGTTTTCATTAAATGTATTGTTAATGGACATATAAAGGCCAAAATGTTTCCCCCCCATGTTATTGTTATTGTGATGATGGTGCCTTACATTTTTGCTAAACTTTTTTTAGGACCATGCCTCTTAGCAAGTGTGGAGTCATCTGCACATGATAAGAAAACATTTTTATTTCAGTAATGATAAGAATTTGAGAAATAGTCATTTATCAGTATGTGTGAGGTGGGTGTCATGACTGTGTGTGTGTTTGGTTGTACCATCTGTGATAGTGGCACTGGTGTTAGATTGTTAGCATATGCTGAACTGTAGTAGTGTAGCTATTAATTTCTTTCCTGTGTTTGTTGCACATTATCACACGTAATCCTGACAGAGGAAGAGTAGAACTCTTACCACCTGATGTCAGAGTATTGGCAGACTCTAATGATAATGGTGGACAGACACAGACACAGACACAGCTGGGGTGTTGAGGTTGAATCTGACACTGAGCTTGACATTCAGCCATCCACTGTAATTTCAGCAGACACAGCCAGTAGGCCTAGACAGACCCATTCCAGTGAGCCCTCAGATATTGGACAGGTGGAGGGGAGTCACTTGATCAGGGTAGTGTAGTTACTGTAGCTTCAATGCCTGTTGACTGTGGTCATAGCCAAAGTATGAGTGAGGTGCCATGCAGGAGGGCTGCTAGGGTTGCTTAGAGGAGGCCTGCTGTCCATCCTCCACCTGATCCAGATGTGTCTGTCCATGCCATTTGATGTATGTTTAGGGCTGTCATGTAGATGCAGGCATGTTCCAATAGGGCCTCCGAGGAAATCCTTAGGGTTGTGGATTTGGGACAGGCTGACATCCATGACTGCCTCCATGATGTTGCCAGTTCAATGGATTGGTTGAATGACACATTGGATCAGGCAATGTCTGTGATGGAACATGTATTGGAAGGGGGATGGCATCCACATGGAAGTAGATCAGCCACATCATCTAACATTAGCCAATGTGGCCGTGCTCAATCAGGCTGCCGTACTGGCACTGCTTCCATTCCTCCATTAGTGGTTGAGGTGTCCACACCCATATGTGGCAGGCCATGGTCCTGAGCATACTCATGAGGAGAGCTCATCCAGCAGACATCAGTCACATTCAGGTTGCTGGAGTGCATCTGACTCTGGGTGTGGACATGCCAGTGCAACTCCTGGCAGAGCCAGTTCTAGGGGTCAGGGACTGTCACCTCTACCATGCATGGTTCACACAACATGACATACCAGGATATAGAACTAGCACAGAGCTTGGCTGTGTTCTTACAGACACTCACACACCAATTTCACTTGGACTGCCCATACAGACTCAAAAACATAACAGTTACATAGATCAGTCATGAGGCTTAAAGCTCATTCTGTCTCAGTGGCCATTTCATACTTAATCCAAATGTCTGCCTATTTCTCCTTCTTACTCACATACACTCACTACCTTTTATGTCAGCCTAGACCTTCTGGCTCCCACACAACCACCTGTCCAAATTATGGTAACTGTGCCATATCCTTTTTTTCTATCTTTTGGATTCAGGGATGCATAAGTTTTTGGTCAGGGTGCATAGTTGACTTAGTACTTAGTATATCTGTTTTTGTGATGCTGTTTTGCAAATTTTACTGCTTTCTTACAGGTTTTTGTAATGTGTATATCTCTGCCAAACTATTAGACCACAGAGCTGGACCAAGCCATACATAAAAGTGTGACAAAGGCCCAACAATGGGGCGAGGTTTTTAACATTGTGGTTTTACAAACTTAGACAGTTGGATTAAAAGGTTTAGCATTACTATTTTTATGCTTTTTCGGAGGGATATGAAGTCTGAAACTGAAATGTGTGTCATTGTTTTCTAACTTCACTCTTTAATGATTTGCCATTACAAACACATGAGGCTAAAATGTGGATATTCAATGAAAATCTGTACATTTTAGACACAAGGCCTATTAGTTCATAGAGGACACATGCATTCACATAAGTCACAGCTGTCACATATTGATGTCATTGCCGAAAACTCACCCACCTTATACTTACTTACATCAGCAAGTAACAGTATGCAAGGATATGCCATGCTTTTGTATTCTTAGACATTTATTTTTATATTTCACATTCAACACTTACCTTGGAAATCCAGGAGTTACAAGAGTTTTAGGTAAGGGCTGACTTTGTCTGATGCTAGCAGAACACAGCCATTACTTGGGTAAGTAAAGGGTGTGAGTCTTACCTGGCACTGATGTCACTATATGTATGTGTGTATGGATGAAGGTTTTTATCCTCTTGGACAGCATGAGGCCATATTGTGCATGTCACTATCTTTCTAAAACTGCAGCGGCTACTGGTTCCCCCTATGACTCCTCACCTGTGTGTGGCTGTGGTGACCTTGCCAGTGGTGGTGGGATGTGTGGCCCTTCCCCTTGTAGTTTCTGCTGAAGCTGTTTTCTCAGGATAATGTTGTGGAACTTGGCATAGAAGGTGACTATTTCAGCACATGTATGGGGAGTGTACTGCAGGGCTCCCCCAGATGTATCTAGGCACCAGAACCATGACTTTAGCAGCCCAAACACATACTCTATGATATTTCTTGTTTGAGCGTGTGCCTCATTAATGTATTCTTCAGTTGTTGTGTGTGCATTTCTGATCAGTGCCATCAGCCATGGTTCAAGCGTATAACCTGCATGCCCCAGAAAATGACCTTGTGGGATATTCCCCCGAGTAAACATCCTATACAGTTGACAGTTGTGCCAGATATTTGAGTCATAGTAACTGCCTGGGTTGCCAGCACACACATTCAGGATGATTCCCTTAGTATTACACACAACCTGGCAGTTAATGGAGTGGTAACTCTTTCTATTTAGTACACACTTCCCTCTTCCCCAGGTGATGCTTTAATTTCTACATGTGTACAGTCTATGGCACCCAGGATGTCAGGGCAGTGTGCTACAGGGTAGAACTCCTCCATAGTTGTGGCTCTGTCCACAGGTGTATGGGGACAATATATGGGGTCACTGGCATGTTGCAGCATAGCATTCAGGAATTGATGGAGGATCCTGGATGCTGATGCCTGTGACACCCCCAACATGTCCCCTGCTGGTCTCTGGAAGGTTTCTGTAGCTAAAATTCTAACTGCTACACATACCTTAGTCTCCACTAGGATTTGTTCCCATTGCTTTGTACTTGCTCTCACTTGAAGACAACAGAGGTTGCACATTTTCTGTAGTGTCTCTATTCACCCTGTAGCACTCTATAATTTCCACCTCATGTAGATTACAAAAAGTTAAACAGGGTCTAAAAGCCCTTCTCCTTGGCTGTGGTCTCTTGACAGCAGCAGCAGCATAGACTTGGACCTGCTGCACTTATACATGAATAAGAACAACAGCAGCCCCTAACATCCTTTCCATGTAGCCTAGTTTCTGTGGCTGTATTCCGATAAGTTTTGGAATTCACAGGAAAAAACAGAAATGAGTCTACACAGTTGCTTTATAGCCTGTTGAATAGCTCCTCCATCTTGAATTGGTTGATTAGTATACAGTTCAGCTGTGTATGCTGTAATTAGCATTTTGCAATGTTTACCATGTTTGTGCAGCTCTGCACCACACGTAGAGATGCTTACTTAATACAAAATGGTGCACTATCATGTGCGTGTCACACAATGACACATACACAGTTTTAGTGGCCCATGTAGGGTTTATTGAATCCAGTTTTCCAAGTGAGTTATTAAGCAGTCATGATGAGCTCATAATATCCAAATAATCAGGTGATACCTCTGTTATTCATTGATGACTGAAAATTAATCCATTCATGTCTTTGATCTGGTAATCCTGGTGACAAGCAGAGAAATTACTTTAAGAATCTTTAGGTGTTTAAGAATTGAAAGGCAGCAATTTTTATCTACACATAAGTTTCCATACCTCTTATCATTACATGTAGGTGAGTCAACTTTCTGTCTCTCTGCCCCCCCCCCAATTATGTATTTGTTGCAATGATTATTTTTGTTCCATTTTTATAGTTATGCCAAGAATGCAATGGCCTGTGGCGGTCTAGGACTCTTTCAGAATAGAACATGTCTATTGGGTCTTTAAGGTATAATTTAACTTTAATGTTGTTATTTTTTGTCATTTCATTGTTCCAAAATACTGTAGTACAGCTGAGACTATGATTCATTTTATTCCAATAATAATTTTATTTTAAATTTATTTTATATAGTAAATCAATGTAAAAGATTTGCCCCAGTTTTTATTTTGAAAAACAGCCCAGTTTACTAGAATGCAAAGTGACTTTCTATTTGCATTATTGCAGATGTTCAGGGCTGGTTTCAGATGGATGCAGTAATTTTATTATGGATAAGCTGGAGCAGTTGACCCAGTGGAGCAACATGCCTTCTAACTATACCTGTAAGCAGTGCAATTGTTTGGGTACTAGTTTGGTAGAGGAGTAACACAAGTCTGACTATTTCCCCAGCACATAGATTTATTCCATTTCTGTTGCAAGATGTACTGACATGGCTTGTATGCTGTTAGATTATGCATGGCAGGTGTGACATGCACATTGCATGCTAATTACATATAGAGACAGCATGTGCAATAATCAGCTGACTCTATCTTATATGGGTGTGTTGTAAAATTATGTTTTAGCAGAGCTCTAGTGGCAATTCATGGATGGAATGAGTGGAAGGGGAGGCATCCAGAAACAGTGAGTTTTCATTTTAATGTATAAGACATAAAGGGATGGGTGGAAAACAGACATACTTTAAACATAATGGGAGGTGACCAAAACTAGGTAATGGACACTGCTGTATTTCATCATAGCTAAATCAGAGGGGATTCTAATCATCACTGAATATTAGATGGTGGGTTATGTGACACTTGTACAATGAGATGCATTTATGTTACCAGTACAATTTCTAATTTACAGGACTATTTCAAACATATGCTAGAATTCACAATTTTGGTACAGATGAAAGTTACATTTTTTGCAGTGTGCATAGGAAAAGCAACATTAAGTGATGAGCTGCATGCCAGATGTAGAGTTCATGGTGAAGCCCACACTGTGGGATGAACAAATTATTCATGAATCCTTCCATCTCCTTATCAGTTTTTTGAATGATGCTGGGAAATGTAATTACTCACCTTCAATACACTATAAAGAGCAGAGATGACATGACATATTCATGATAGTCTTTCAGTGTACCTATAGCATAACATTCATCTACAGGAGAATGTGCTCATGGGAAGACATGTAACTGGAGCAGACTGTGCTCATGTGAAGACATGTACCTGAAGCAGGGCATTCTCGTGGCATGGCATAAACCTGCAGCAGATTGTGCTCATAGGAAGACATGTAACTGCAACAGAGTGTGCTCATGGCATGAAATAGAGTGCTCATGTCATGGAAAGACATGAACCTGTAGCAGAGATTTTTTATGGCATGACATGTACCTGTAGAAGAGTGTGCTCATGGCATGACATGTACCTGCATTGACTGTAGTCATGGCATGGAATTTACATGCAGCAGAGTGCCCTCGTGGAATGGCATGTACCTGCAGCAGAGTTTTTGCATGGGAATACATGTACCTGCAGCAGACTGTGCTCATGGCATGACATGTACCTGCAGCATAGTGTGCTCATGGCTTGACATGTACCTGTAATAAAGTGGGCTCATGGCATGACATGTACCTGCAGCAGAGTGCGCTCATGGCATGACATTTACCTGAAGCACAATGCGCTCATGTGAAGACTTGTAACTGCAGCACAGTGTGCACATGGCATGACATGTACCTGTAGCAGAAAGTGCTCATGACATGACATGTACCTGCAGCACAATGGGCTCATGGCATGATGTGTACCTGCAGCACAGTGTGCTCATGGCTTGACATGTACCTGCAGCATGGTGTGCTCATGGCATGACATGTACCTGCAGCACATTGTTCTCATGGCTTGACATGTACCTGTAGCACAGTGTGCTCATGGAATGACATGTACCTGCAGCAGAGTGTGCTCATGACATGACATTTACTTGCAGCACAATGCGCTCATGTGAAGACCTGTAACTGCAGCACAGTGTGCTCATGACATGACATGTACCCTGAGCAGAGTGTGCTCATGGCTTGAATTGTAACTTCAGCAGCATGCACTCATGGTCTGGCATGTACCTGCATTGACTGTGGTCATGGCATGACATTTACATGCAGCAGAGTGCCCTCATGGAATGGCATGTACCTTGCAGCAGCTTGTTTGTATGGGAAAACATGTACCTGCAGCAGACTGTGCTCATGGCATGACATGTACTTGGAGCAGAGTGTGCTCATGGCTTGACATGTACCTGTAGCAGAAAGTGCTCACGACATGACATGTACCTGCAGCACAATGGGCTCATGGCATGATGTGTACCTGCAGCACAGTGTGCTCATGGCTTGACATGTACCTGCAGCATGGTGTGCTCATGGCATGACATGTACCTGCAGCACATTGTTCTCATGGCTTGACATGTACCTGTAGCACAGTGTGCTCATGGCATGACATGTACCTGCAGCAGAGTGTGCTCATGACATGACATTTACTTGCAGCACAATGCGCTCATGTGAAGACTTGTAACTGCAGCACAGTGTGCTCATGACATGACATGTACCTGGAGCAGAGTGTGCTCATGGCTTGAATTGTAACTTCAGCAGCATGCACTCATGGCCTGGCATGTACCTGCATTGACTGTGGTCATGGCATGACATTTACATGCAGCAGAGTGCCCTCATGGAATGGCATGTACCTTGCAGCAGCTTGTTTGTATGGGAAAACATGTACCTGCAGCAGACTGTGCTCATGGCATGACATGTACTTGGAGCAGAGTGTGCTCATGGCTTGACATGTACCTGTAGCAGAATGTGCTCATGGCATGAAATGTACCAGCAGCAGAGTGTGCTCATGGCATGACATTTACCTGTAGCACAATGCGCTCATGTGAAGACCTGTAACTGCAGCACAGTGTGCTCATGGCATGACATGTACCTGTAGCAGAGAGTGCTCATGGCATGTACCTGCAGCACAGTGTGCCCATGGTATGACATGTACCTGCAGCACAGTGTGCCCATGGCATGACATGTACCTGCAGCACAGTGTGCTCATGACTTGACATGCACCTGTAGAACAGTGCATTCATGGCATGACATGTACCTGCAGCAGAATGTGCTCATGACATGACATTTACCTGCAGCAGAATACACTCATGTGAAGACTTGTAACTGCAGAAGAGTGTGCTCATGGGAAGACATGTACCTGCAGCACAGTGTTCTCATGGCATGATGTGTACCTGCAGCAGTGTGCACTCATAACATGATATTTGCTTGCAGCACAGTGCGTTCATGGGAAGACATGTACCTGCAGCACATTGTGCTCATTGCTTGACATGTACCTGCAGCAGGGTGTGCTCATGGCATGACATGTATCTGCAGCACAGTGTGCTCATGGCTTGACATGTACCTGTAGCAGAGTGTGTTCATGGCATGACATGTACCTGCAGCAAGGTGTGCTCATGGCATGACATGTACCTGTAGCAGAGTGTGCTCATGGCATGACAATTAACTGCAGCAGAGTGTGCTCATGACATGACATTTACCTGCAGCACAATGCGCTCATGTGAAGACGTGTAACTGCAGCAGAGTGTGCTCATGGGAAGACATGTACCTGCAGCACAGTGTGCTCATGGCTTGACATCTACCTGTAGCAGAGTGTGTTCATGGCATGACATGTATCTGCAGCAAGGTGTGCTCATGACATGACATTTACCTGCAGCACAATGCACTCATGTAAAGACGTGTAACTGCAGCAGAGTGTTCTCATAGGATGACATGTACCTGAAGTAGAGTGTGTTCATGGCATGATATCTTCCTTTAGCAGAGTGCAGTCATTGCATGACATGCACCTGCAGAAGAGTTTCCTCATGAAAATATATATAACTGCAGCAGGGTGTACTTATGGAAAGCTATGTACCTGCAGTACAGTGTGCACTTTGGAAGGCATGTACTTGCAGCAGTGTGCTCATGACATGACATTTACCTGCAGCAGAGTGTGGTCATAGAAAGAAATGTACCTACAGCAGAGGGTGCTCATAGAAACAAACATCCCTACAGTACAGTGTGCTCATGGGATGACATGTACCTATAACAAAGTACACTTATGGAAGGACGTATACTTGCTTTAGAGTGTGCTCATGGCATGATATTTACTTGGATCAGAGTGTGCACATGGAAAAATGAACATGCAGTCGAGTGTGTTAAGGGAACTACTGTACCTGTACACAATGTGCTCTTGGAAACATGTGCACAGTACAGTAAACTCGATGAAACTGATACACATGGAGCACAGGCACTCAGGGAATATGTTTTCATGCAGCAAAACTCCCCCATGGAAGTACCTGAGGCAACACAGTGCACTCATAGAATGCATGTTCATGCAGCATAGCACACCCATGGAAACATATGCCAATGCAGTGCCTTGGACACATGGATGCACATGTGCATGCAGCACTCTGTATTCATGGATGTATAGATATGTACCACAGTGCACTTGTGGAACAATATTCATACAATGCAGTTCACTCATGGAAAAATGTTCATACAACAAAGTGAACTCATGGAACAATGTTCATTCAACACAGTGCACTCATGGAGCAATGTTTATACAATACAGTAAACTCATGGAACAATGTTAATACAACACAGTGAACTCATGGAACAATATTCATACAAGAAGTACACTCATGGAACAATGTTCATACAAAACAGTGCACCCATGGAACACTGTTCATACAACACAGTGCACTCATGGAACAATGTTCATACAACACAGTGAATTCATGGAACAATATTCATACAACACAGTGCACTCATGGAACAATGTTCATAAAACACAGTGTACTCATGGGGTTCCTATTACATTATCGAAAGATAACATAATCAAACGGACAAAACATCAAAATGGCCGCATTTCAAAGTTTGAATTGTGGGATTGCAGTACAGTGAAGAATGGGATATTTGACCTTTCCTCACTGTAGTGTGATCTAGAAGTTGAAATATATATTTAGACGGGGGTTTGGGGGCACAGTCCCCCACAAAAAAAGTTTCGAAATGTGGCCATTTCGATGTTTCAGCCATTCGATTACATTATCTTTCAATAACGTAATATGAACCCTACTTATGGCACAATGTTCATACAACACAGTGTACACATGGAACAATGTTCATTCAACACAGTGCACTCATGAAACAATGTTCGTACAACACAGTGCACTCATGGAACAATGTTCATTCAACACAGTGCACTAATGGAGAAATGTACAATACAGTAAACTCATGGAACAATGTTCATACAACACAGTGAACTCATGGAACAATATTCATACAAGACAGTGCACTCATGGAAGAATGTTCATACAAAACAGGGCACCCATGGAACACTGTTCATGCAACACATTGAACTCATGGAATGATGTTCATACAACACAGTGAACTCATGGAACACTCTTCATACAACACAGTACATTCATGGAACAATGTTCATACAACACAGTGAACGTATGGAACAATATTCATAATACAAGACAGTGCATTCATGGAACAATGTTCATAAAAAACAGGGCACCCATGGAAATCTGTTCATGCAACACAGTGAACTCATGGTGTTCATACAACACAGTGAACTCATGGAACACTCTTTATACAACACAGTGCATTCATGGAACAATGTTCATACAACACAGTGAACTTATGGAACAATGTTCATTCAACACAGTGTACTCATGGAATGATGTTCATACAACACAATGCACTCATGGAGCAATGTTTATACAACACAGTGCACTCGTAGAACAATGTTCATTCAACACAGTGCACTCATGGAACAATGCTTATACAATTCAATAAACTCATGGAACAATGTTCATACAACACAGTGAGCTCATGGAACAATATTCATACAAGACACTGCACTCACTGAACAATATTCATACAAGACAGTGCACTCATGGAATGTTGTTCAAGCAACACAGTGCACTGATGGAGCAATGCTCACACAACACAGTGCACTCATGGAACAATGGTCATTCAACACAGTGCACTCATGGAACAATGTTTATACAACGCAGTGAGCTTATGGAATAACATTCTCACAAGACAGTGCACTCATGGAATGATGTTCATGCAACACAGTGCACTCATGGAGCAATGGTCACACAACACAGTGCACTCACGGAACAATAGTCATTCAACACAGTGCACTCATGGAACAATGTTTATACAAGCCAGTAAGCTTTTGGAACAAAGTTCATACAACATAGTGAGCTCATGGATCAATATTCATACAAGGCAGTGCACTCATGGAACAATGTTCATATAAAACTGTGCACCCATGGAACACTGTTCATACAACCCAGTGCAGACATGGAACAATGTTTATACAACACAGTGCACTCATGGAACAATGTTCATACAACACTGCACTCATGGAACAATGTTCATGCAACACATTGAACTAATGGAGCAATGTTCATTCAACACAGTGCACTCATGAAACAATGTTCATACAACGCAGCGTACACATGGAATGATGTTCATACAACACAATGCACTCATGGAGCAATGTTTATACAATACAGTGCACTCATGGAACAATGTTCATTCAACACAGTGCACTCATGGAACAATGTTTATACAATCCAGTAAGCTTTTGGAACAATGTTCATACAACACAGTGAACTCATGGAACAATATTCATACAAGACAGTGTGCTCATGGAACAATGTTCATACAAAACAGTGC
>NC_056746.1:1352464-1389964 GCF_019279795.1 Protopterus annectens
TTGTGCCAAACGTCACGGGCCCAAAAGAAAAAAATCCCCGGGGATACTTGAAAACCCCCAATTTGAAAACCTCGTCCCAAAGGGGATAAAAGGGAAATAAGTAAGCTGCCTGGGCTGTAACACCCCATAACACAATATCCCTCCCCCAAAAAGGGGAAAGTAAAAAACACATGCCCAAAACCGGGTAAGGGAAAATTATCCCGGAAAACTAAAAGGAAAAAGGAGCTTTGAATGAGGGGGATGAAAACCCCTTTTAAACACCATAAAGAATGGATAAACAGTACAAACCCAGGCAGTTTAACAAATCACAAACGGGAAACCGGGGACCCAATGCTGCCTTTAATGTCATTTTCAACCAGGGATTTGGGGGAATGGTTAAGGGGCCAAATAAAAACTTTCCAACCCCAAAACCCGGGGAAGGTAAAAAAAAAACCCCAACCCTGAAAACAAAATAAAAAAACAAAAGGGAACTGCCAAACCCAAAAGGAAAACCCTAATTGACCCACCCTATTGGAAAACATGTTGTTTGCAGGGCAAAAATGGCAAGTTCCACCCCAGCACAAACCTTATCCCAATACATGGTTTTTTGGCCCCAAAATAAAAAACCCCTTTGGGGAGGGGGTTCCAAACAGCCAAGGGACACCCCTGCCAGGTAACTACAAAAAAGTTTATCCCCCCTGGAAACCCGTGCCCGCCCTTTTCCCGCTGTAATGTCCCATTAAACAGGCCCCAACCCGGGTTTTGGAACAATTTGTCCCCAAAATAAAAACAAACTAAAAAAATTTTACCCGGGAAACCCCAAGATAAAAAAGGGCCCTGGGGAAACGGGGACAAACCTGGTGCCATAACCCCAAATGTCGGGAAGTTTTAATTTTGGGCAGAAAAAGGATTCAACTGTAACGGGGCAGTCCCCCAACCCTTTAAAACCCAAAATTTTTAAACCCATTTTTTCCCAACATGAATTAAAAAGACCTGGGACCCCCCAAGGGATAAACCCTAAAATTTGGCAAACTGTGGCTGTAGCCCCCGGGAAACATCCATATCCCACCAACTTTGAAGGTTGTAAAAGGATTAAAAGGGGGGGTTTTGGGCCTTGCCCCACCCCAGAAAAACTCAAAGCCCCTGTGGGAGTAAGAGAAAACCTCCACAAAAAAAAAGGGTTCCCAACAGTCCCTCCCCCAGGGGGTTCCCCCCCCCGGGAACAAAATCCCATTGTTGGCCCCTTAAAATTTAAACAAATTTTCCCGGGGAAACAGTTTTCCCGGGGGCCCACCCAGGGGCGGGCCAAAAAGTATAAAGGCCATTTTCCAAGCGGGGGGAAAACCAAAACATCGGGCATTTTAAAAACCCCTAAGGGTGGTAGCCTAGAAAACCTTTAAAACCCCCAAAGAACTTGACAACAAAAGGAAAACCCAAGGGCTTTAACGAGGGTCCTTTTAACACAGAAGCCAACCCCCCCAAATAAAACCCCCCAACATTACCAAACACCACAAAACCAAAAACCCTTAAATGAGGGGAAAAAAGGGAAATTTACCCGGGTTCCCCTGAATTCAGAGGTGAGGAAACAGAACAAAAACCAAAACAAAGCAGGAAAATTTAAATGGTGCCCGGGCAAACAACTCCGAAGTTTAAAAAGGGAAAAACACATCGCTAATTTTTCCCCTTCCCCCAGGTTGTAAAAACATTCCCAAAAAGTTTTCCTTCTAACAAAGGGGGCCAAATGGTATAAAACTCCCCCCAAACCGGCGTTGGGTTGCCACTAGGGAAAGGCAGTGTAGGACTAAAGAAGGGGATACTGCCACCCCCCCAGGGGGAAAGTAACCTGAAACCATTTTTAACTTTTTAAACGGTATTGGTCATTATAAAAGGGAATTTTGGACAACTGTATTGAAAAGGGTTCCCCATCAAACCCTCGGCCATTATAATTTTTTTCCCCAAAAAGCTTAAAAAAAACCCCCCAACATAAAACCAAACCCAACCCCAAAGGAAAAATTGAAGGTTAAACCCCACCCAAAAAATTTTGGGACTCAAACCAAAAAATGGAAAAGGTTTTCCCTGGGACCCCCTTTTGGTAAAGGGCCCATAGGTCGGGCCAACAGGGAAGGAAAGGCTGAACTGGGAAAGGGTTTACAAATTTCCCCCCTTTCGGGTATTTGAAAAGCTTTTTCCCAAAAACCACTTTAAACAGCAATTCCAAGTGCACAAGCTAAGAAAAAAGTGTATAGTAACCCCCATATCAAAATCCCCCCAATTTCCCAAAAGGGTTGTTCCCTTTACAAACAAACAGGGAATAAAGACCGGGGCAAAAAGTACCCGCAACAAAAATGGGGCTTTGAAAAAATTAAACCCCCAATATGGGTTTGTAGATCAAAAAGGCTTTTTGGCCCTGGGGGAATTTACAGCTTACCAAGATTCCCCTTGGGGGATTCCTCCCCAGACATACAACTGTCCCCCAACGTAAAGGGGGTACAAAGGCTTGGGGGCCCATGTGTTGCCTTTAAACAAACGGGGAGTCCCATTTGAATGCCCCCCCGGGGAAAAGTTTTTGGGGTTTTGTGTGCTGGAAAATTGCGGGGAACCTTTAAACGTGGAAATAACAGACTGAGAGCCTTTAACCCCAGCCTGACTTTTCATGGAAAAACCTGTTGATGTTTATAAAAAAAGGGCCACCCCACTTTGAGTCCTCCCGTGGGTTACCTGGCCCTAAAATGATTACCTAAAAGGGTCTTTGAAGTATAATTGGTTTCCCCGGGTTCCTTTTTGTGGAGCGGGAAAGGTTTTTTTTAAATGCATTTTAAAGGGAAAATTTCCCAAAAGGGTTTAAAAGGAAAACAATTGTCAAAAAAATTGGGGGGAAAGAGGGGCCCTGAAACCCCCCAGTTGTGGTCACCCCAAATTTACAAGTTTTTAAGTTTCTTTGAAAAATAACATTTTTGTTTGAAAATCCCCAACCCCCTTTGGAATATGGATGGCCAGGAAAGGTGGGTATAGTCAGCAGATATCAACAATGGTGAGTCTACCTCTGGTGTTAAGGAACAGTGAGTACCCATGTTGTAGATGAGTCAGGTGCAATATGTCTTATTCCCCCTTGTGGCTGTGGTGGAGTGGTTCTGCCATAGCACATGGACTCTACAATTATGTGTACTGGCTGTAGGAGTAATGTTGTAGAAGGCCTCGAGTAGTTCCCCTACCACACACAATATGCCTGTACCTGACATTAACAACTGGAATGGTGTATCTTGAACACCTGCATGTCACCTGGCACTGTTCCCAGGGAAGCAAAAGTGTGTGTCCTGGATGTGGGAGGGCTGGTCCAGGACTGGTTGTGTTGTGTGTTACAGGTCCTGTGGTCACCTAAGCATGTTATAAAACATAACCTGCCAGTGCGATGTACATATCTGACCCTAGACGTAGGTGGCTGCAAATGGCTACATATATGCTATCCCCCACCTGACAGGTAGCTACCTAGATGTATATACCACTCTGTAGAAATAATGATGTCAGCACCCTATGGCAATACTGCAGGTGCAGAGCAGTGCCCAGTAATTCAGATAGTGCTTCTGCTAATGCTTGTCTCTCAAGTGTCATAACATAGTTAAGGTAGGGGTTTTTGAATCCTACCAAATGCTCAGTGTGTGGGTGGGTAAAGTGGGGTTGGTGTGTGTGAAAGTCTGTGAGTCTGTGGGGAAATACGTCCCTTTTGGCAACTGGGAAAACACACACAGGATGCACACATTTCCTTTCTAAACACTGATGATGTCAGCACCCTATAAGTACAGCATGAGAAGAGAAACCTTCCAGTAATGCAAATAGCGCGCTCTGCTAATGTGTCCGTCTCGAGTGTCATAACATAGTTAGATAGGGGTTTGAATCCAGCAAATAGTAAGTGTGTGTGGGAGAGAATGAATGTAGTGTGTGTGCAATTACATGTGTGAGATAACTGACCCTTTTGCCAACCAGTACAACACACCAGCTGCTGCATATTCCAATCTCTACACAGAGATGATGTCAGCACCCTACAGGTACAGTGGAAGAGGGCAAATCTCCCAGTAATGCAAATAGCATGCTCTGCTACTGCGTCTCTCACTACTGTCATAGCACAGTTAGTTATGGCATTGGATTCCAGACATGCCACGTGTTTTTGTGACACAGAATGCCCATGTGTGTGGGTTGTTGTTCACAATAATGCATGACATCGATTAAACCAGTAATGGCAATGGACACAGATGATGTATGTGTGTGCCAAATACACATATGTACCTGTGGACCTTCCACATAGTTACCATGTCTGATGCCTGCCACATGTGAATACATGGTATTTGCACTGGATAACATTATGACTGTGGTCTTCTTTAAAAGTGCGGTGCTGCATGTGGTATGTGTATATACAGTGTGATATGTAGATGGTATCAACCTAGCAGCGAGGGATACACATCTGGTCTGGGGCATATGGTCTACATGTTGTTGATGAACAGGTAATGCATGTTTTCACCCTATTGTGGGAGTGGTAAATGTTGTTCCATAGCAATGCAGTGACTACATGCTAGGAACCTTTCAGATAGGGTGCTGTAGCTACAGTAATTCATCAGCATTCAGTAATACGTCAGCATTCCTGGTGAGGGTATGATGCCAACTCCGGGGGCTGTCAGGGTCATACCAGCCTGTGCCACATGCTCAGAGAGCCTTCCATGTTCCCTATCATGTAGTCCAGGGAGGTATCACAGGTCAGATAGTGGCATGGACAATGACTGAGCTCATATGTGTCCATGCCTCTGACTGACCTGTATGCTTGTGTTATGTGGTGGACCATAGTGCCCCACGGCATATCACTGTGACCTTCACCTTGTCCAGCCTGGTGAGCCTGACCTCACTGTACCGGACAATAAAGGTACCTAACACAACTGTAGCAGGTGTGTTGTCTACAACCCGCACAGGCTGTGACTGTTTGGCACACAGGATTTGTGTGCTATGTGTTGCGCGTGATGTGTTCTGGCATAACGTATGCCTGTTTGTCAGCTGCAGAGGTGTCGCCGCCAGGCAGGATGCTATTCTTTAGGCTCCTGAATGGCCCAGTGTGTTCACGTGCTTGTATTGCTGTCAGTGTAGGTCTACATCAGACTGGAATTGTAGTCACTGTAGTATTTCATGCCACCTGACAGGTTATGGCAGTACTGGGTTCAGAGTGCTTAGTCCCCAGTTTGGCTATGTGGTTCCATCTCATACATGTGTTGTACGTCCATGTGTAGGGGAGAGAGTTGACTGTGTACATGTGGCAGCTGTGACATTGCCACATGACCCACATATTCCACAACTGCACCATAGAGGTGACTGACAACTGACCTTTGCACATGCTACCATAGTATTGTGATTGCCATGGTGATTAACAGCACATAGGGCCAATGGGAAGAAGGTACACATAGGTTCATAGGTTCATACTAGGCTATCTGCCCTATGGCATTTATAAACCTAGCCAGAATATGTTTGGCTGTCGCCATCCATTGTAAATTTATCTTGCTATGCCCGTGCTGAGAGGTTGGGTATACTGTGCCTCTGTCTAACAGTGACTCAGAAGTGATACCCGGGGTAAACCTACGATGTCCCATCCACTCATCAAGATTCCTCTTAAAGAGAGTCAATGAGGGACTCTGCCTAACCTGGACTGGGATTTTATTCCAGAGTGAAGGGAGCCTCTGGGTTATGAATCTGTCTTTCCAGCATGTCCTATTTATTTCAGTGCTGAGGTTCAAGTCTCTCGAGCATGTAGCTCGATGGGATTTGGATATTCTGAGGTGCAGCATGCCCATTAATTCTGGGTTTGACATGGCTTTATGCATCAGGCGCAGATTGCCTCTGAACAGGCAGTATGCCACTGAGTAGAGCTGGAGTTTCTTTAACCGGTCAGCATATGGCATCTGTTTGAGCACTTTGATCCTCTTGGTGAGGTACTTTTGGGGTTCTTCCAGTTGCTGCAGGTGTCTGGTAAGGTACATCCCAACAGGGGCATTGTACTCAATTATGGGCCTGATGAGGGATGAGTAAAGAGGCACGATGTCCTCCCCTGATCTAGATGTGAATCCCTTCATGATGAGGTGGGCTATATAAAATGTTTTTCTAACCACTTTGGCCATGTGGTTGTCAAATGAGAGATCGCTATCAACTTGGGTCCCCAGGTCCCTAATTACTTCTTCTTTACTTAATGGATTACCACTTATGTGGAACTTTGTGGGCACTTTGTTTTTGCCAAAGGGGATGACTATACACTTTTTGGCATTCAGCTTGAGGCCATGGCTCTGGCACAAGTTGTCTGTTTCTATGAGGCCCTTTTGGAGGATGCTTGTGTTGGCTGGAGAGTCAATTATGGTGGCCAGTTTGTAGTCATCTGCGAATTTGGTCAGCCACAGTCCTTCCATGTTGGCCTGTACCTCCAATAAATACATACCGAACAAGAGAGGTCCCTGGACTGAGCCTTGTGGGACACCACTTGTAACTGGTTTGGAGTCTTGCATGGCTCCAGCAATTCTAACCATGTGGGTTCTGTCCTTGAGCCAGTGTGCAATCCATCTAGTGACATAGGGGTTTATATTTAAGCTGGTGAGCTTCTAGAATGCCCGAAAGTGTATTGTATCGAAGGCTTTTGTGAGGTCCAGGTAGGCTGTGTGGACCACCTTCCCTCGCCAATGGCCTTGGTGACTGCAACAGAAATCAACCAGGTTTGAGAGGCAGGATCTGCCCTTAACAAAGCCAAACTGGGAATGATCCAGTGTCTGTAGGTCCCCAATATCTTTATTTATGAGGTCCATGATGATCCTTTCCATGGCTTTGCAGACCAAGCTAGTGAGACTTATGGGGCAATAGTGTCCAGGATCCGTTGAGGCACCACCTTTCTGTAGAGGGACCACTGTTGCTGTACGCCACTCTTTGGCCACATATCCTGTAGTAAGGCTGGGATTGAACAGTAGTTTTATGTTTGGGTGCAGCTCTTCTTGGAGTTCATGTAGGACACAGCCCGGGACACTGTCTGGTCCCATTGATGCAGTGTTTATTGCTTTGGAGAGGGTGGCTCTTACCTGAGCATCTGAGATGTCAGGGAGCAGCACTCTGCTGGGATAAATATTTGCCCTTCGGTGTGGAGGGGGGAGAAGTTTGCACTGAACCTGCTCGCTAGGATGTTGGCAATGTCTGTGGGTTTGGTGTTTCTATTGACATTTTGGACTACCTCTGAGCATATCTGGGAATTACCACCCAGGTTCCTAACATAACTAAAGAAAGCCTTGTGATGATGCTTAGTGTCCTGTGAAATTTTCTCTCGTTGGCCTTAGACAATCTTATGACTGCCCGTAGTTTTTTGCTAATACTGATCAGTGATGCCTTCCCTGTTTGGGATTTTGCTGTATCATTTAGTAGCTTCCTCCTTCTACTGTATAGTTTGTTTATGGCTGGGGTCCACCAGACAGGACGGCTGGCTTTGGAGGATTGGGGCTTGGTTTTATTCCGGATCGCATGTTCCATGCATTCCTGAAGGTGTCCATAGTATGTGTTTATAGAGGCATCTGCGGTCTGGTCCGTATTTTCCACCGGCCCGGGCTTTGAAGGTTTCCACCTCAGTTTTGAGGAGTGTGAATTTGCTTTAGAGAAGTTGTTTACTGTGGTTTCCTGGGCAGGGGGTGGGGTCGTGATGTGAATATCCAGTGAGATTAGTTTATGGTCTGATCTTATCAGTGAGGGATACACTTCTGGTCTGGAGCATAGAGTCCCCATGTTGGTGATGATCAGGTCCAGTATGTTTTCCTTCTTGTGGGAGTGGTAAACAAGTTGTTACATAGCATTTGAGTTCATAAATTCTAGGAATCTTGGTGCTAGGGTGTTGGAGCCAGAGTCATGCTCCCAGTCTATGTTTGGGTAGTTGAAGTCGCCCAATATAATGGAGTTTGGAGAGACCTTCATATTTTCCACTGTTCTCAGGAAGGCCGAGTGTGGTTCTTGGGTTTGGAAGGGTGGTCTGTAGCAGGCTATAACCTGGAAGGCAGTTTTACCCATTGTTAGTTGCACATGGATAGTCTCTGATGCTTGGTGCTTTGCCACCAACCTGAAGGTGTGGGTATCTTTGATGGATATCAATACTCCCCCTCCTTTTGTGGTTCGGTCCAAGTTTTGGGGCTGAAAAGCATGGTATGAGGTATAACCTGGTAGTGCTGGGGTGCTCTCAGTAGCCCTGAACCAGGTATCTGTTACTGCACAGATATCGATGTTCTCCATGCTAAGGAGAGTTTCGAGTGCATGCATCTTGAGGTTTAGACTTCTGACGTTGAGTAGCATTACTCTTATTTTCTTATCCCTTGTGATACCTATGAAGGTGGGTTTGTCATTTGAGCCTTGCCTAACAAAGGCACTATGGGGGTAGCAAGAGCCTTTGCCAATATCCAAAAGCCCAGGGGTGACAGGTGCAAGCCGTCCCTAGCGAAGCAGGTGGTGCAACAGAAGATGAGTATGTGAGGGTGTAGTGCCTGTAATTAGTTAGCAGTGGCATATGTGACTGCTCACGTGGACAAATGCCAGGTAAGTCATATGCAATGTGTCACAGGCAACGTATATGTGAACAGGACAAACAGTGACGTTCTGTCAAGTGAGACATGGACATACATATAGTAAGCTATGCAGATGTCACTAGGAGTCCACAGAAGCTCTGTAACTATGCATTGCAGGTGGGATCAGTATTCCAGGGTAATTGCAAGCAAACATGCATGCAAACAAAGCTACAGTAAGCAGGGCTGCATGTAGTCCATTGTACAACAAACAAGCTGTACCACTTCCAGTAGGTAACACTGCAAATATGCAGGCACTATGCACATGTACATGGAAATACACAGGTCAGATGGCTAGGGTCCAGTCTCAGCCACACAAGTGTACAGACCATGTACCGCCAGGGTGTACAATAACTGATGGAAACCCATGTGCTCATACCTGCAGTAATACACATGTTAAATAACAGACACTGAGCCTTCACTCAGTGGTTCCATACTTAGTAGGATGTATGCACCTGGCCTGCCACCACAGTATCCCTGACACATATGGGGACTCTCCCTCCTGTGACAGTTAGTTTTGTGTGTTGGGGCTGTCTAGCATGGTGTGAGATGTGAGCTTGCAGTGCTAGGGTGCTCCTGTGTGTCCTGTACCAGTCGCGGTAGTACTGCACACATATCAACACCCCTCAAACATCCGCATTGCAGACCCCAGTGTGGGCAACATGCCACTTGCAGTTTACATGTCCATCATTATGTATTAATACTTTCATTACTTTTATCCCCTGTGCTACCTATGTATGTAGCCTCTGTTGACATCCTTACCACCAGTATGCCAACATGTGCAGATGATACACTATGGTACTTACCATGGGTGTAGACAACAGTACATGACAATCATACCCTTACTGCATCAGGCATGCTGTGATATACCCACAATTATTTCAGCACACAGTACTGTTAACAACATGATACTATTACTACACGTCTATGTAGTCAACCTGTGCATCAGCAACATGTTAACCTGTACCTGCACTGATGTTACAGATTGCAGGAGGTGGCACAGTTTCATCATATGCACAGGGTGTGAACTTGGTATGCCTGAGTCAGCCACCGATACCACCAATTGACATGTATCTGTATGTGTGTTGGTGAGGGACAGCAGTACTAGGTGGGGCAATGTAGATGCAGTGTGTGCATGTGTCACGGTAGCCCTATGTGTTATCAATTTGCATGTGTATGGATGCACACAGTTCCACCTCATGGCTGCCATATACTGGTGTTTGTGGACAGCCACAGACTGTACCTGCCAGGTCATACAGATCAGTGTCTCTGGCCATGGACATGGTACCTGTGCCTTGCAGGGGTGCTACGGACCGTATCTGGTACCAACCCAGACTGGGTACTGTCATCATAAGCAGATGTTCGTTGACTGGACACAGATCCCTGTCAGGCCTGGCCAGAGCCACGTGCACGTGGTCTCCTGGGGCGGTCTGATGACAGCACAGACCCAGCATTGCTGGAGCTGCTGCTGGCATTATGGGGGCAGCAGCAGCCCTGTTGTCGTCCGCGATGACTGCCAGCTGCTGCTGTTGCTGGCATACACCCACGTCGACACCTCAACCGTCCACCATCGCCCTGGCTCATGGACATGTAGTTGTGGAACCGGTCTAATATGTCCCCACGTCTGTCTATGACATCGGTGAAATTATGGATGGCAGCCGCAATGTCACGCATACTGTCAGTCATGGCTGTGCGACATGCTGTCAGCTCCCTCAGACCCTGTCTGGTGTACTGTTCCATACGTGACTGTGCCTGCATGACAGCCCGAAACATAGCTGAGGTTGTAAGACCTCTGTGGGCACGTCTGACAGGGGCAGTATGCCCACTGATGCTCCCACGAGAACCCCTGGACATCTGTCTGTGTGGTACCATCTCAGGGCCATGCCCATGGCTGCTGTGTGGGGAGGCATGTGTCACAGATACCACATTACCCTGGTCAATGCCCACTGAATGCTGTCCATCACCTAGGCACATTGATGACAAAGGGTGTATTGGCAAGATAACTGTGCGCATTGATGGGGTTGACAGCTGTGTACTGTCAATCGGCTGACCAATGATTGACCCTGGCATACCTTCCTGTGCCATTACACAGATGTCATCATTATCAGTACCCATGGCACCTGCTTCAGATTCCCTGCTGCATGACACCAGAGCAGCACCAGAACCTGTGGGAGGGAAACAGGAAACACAGTTTACAATGTCTACACAATATTACCAGTGATGCACACATCCACACATGCACAGGTCAGACATGCACATGTGCACACATGCACATGCATTGCACATGCACATGTGCACACATGCACACATGCACAGGTGCACACATGCACAGGTGCACACATGCACACATGCACACATGCACAGGTGCACACATGCACACATGCACATGTGCGTATGTGCACACATGCACACATGCACACATGTACACATGGACACGTGCACATGTGCACACATGCACACATGCACACACATGCACACATGCGCACGTGCACACATGCACACGTGCACACATGCACAGGTGCACACATGCACACATGTGCACATGCACACGTGCACACATGCACATGCACACGTGCACACAGTTGCACACAGTTGCACACAGTTGTACACTACTCAGTATGCGAGATATCAACACACAGACACAGACACACCTGCATGCATACACAGAGCACTACTAAGTGAGCCTAATATTACTATTACTATCAAGACTATTAAAGGTATTGTTAATACACACTCACCAGCATGGATAGGCTGCATTGCTGTTACACCAGAGGGACCTGCAGAAGTGAGGAAACTAATGTCAGTGGGCACAACTGTGCCATTGTTACTGAGTATGATACAGGTCAGTAGTACAACAGTCGCCTTTCACAGGTCAGCTGCTGATATTGAGGATATCACACTTGCACATTAAATACTATGATGACAGCTACAAACCAAGGACACACCTCACACATGCATTAACTACCAGTGTATACAACAGTCAACTATACATATGGCATATTACCTGCACGCTCATAGTCTTGCTGCTGCATGGCTCCAGCCTCCATCATAATGCATGTCTGCTGCTGTTGTTGTTGTTGGCGTACTGGAGCCACTACACTCATGAGTAGTCCCTCCAGTCTGGTGAGTGGGGATGTGTAGCCACCCCACCACCTGTGGCGACCTGTTGCCTGTGGATATCCGACGCACGCTGATGGACATTTCTGATTAAATCACTGCAGTGATGTCGTACCTGCTCATATGTCCTATTATGCATGCCTATGTCATTTACCCGACGGACCAGGTCTTGCCACAGTGCAGCCCTCTCCTGCTGCGGGAAAAGAGTATTGCATAATCTCGCACCAGGTTCTGATGTATCTCCTCATCCTCAGCTGTGGAGTAAGCTGGATTTCGCGGGTGCGCCATGTTCCTGAAAAAGGAAATAACCTGATATCAGCAATATATGTCAGCAGAATTTGGCACACATGCTACACATGCTACTCGACTGTTATGATACGACATATCTCACATATATAGCATCTGTCTGTCTATTGGTGGATACACATGTAAATGGCCAGGTATCAGTGCTCAGCCAGCAACTGTGCAACAGTACCTGGCACACTCCATACGACATACTACCAAACCCCAGCAGTCAGAACACTGATTCAGGTCCAGAGCACCTCCTCACTCTGGGGGTTTGTATCTAGGTACTGTATGGGCTACATCATCAACTACTGTGAGCTGACCACAAACTAATTGCCCTGGATATACATATCCCACCTCCACCACCAGCACAAACAACTATAGTGAATAACATTGCAAATGTAAACTTTACACTTTGTAACAGTGACATGGTATGCTTTCAGCCCACTGGGCCAGTGGAAGACACAATCCACAATGCTGACCCCTTCACAAATGCTTTCTACGGACATCTCCGAGAATGCATGGATCATGCAGTCCCATATATGGCCAAGACACTCTCCACAAAGGGACAGCATCCTGTCTGGTGGACCCCAGCCATAGACAGATTGTATTACAAAAGATGGAAGCTACTGCAAGACAGAACATAATTCCATAAAGGGAAGGCATGTCTGAGCAGCACTAGTAAGGATCTATTTTCCCTCATACAAACATCCATGGGCAACTTTGAGAGGGAAATCAGGAGGGACACTACAGATAACCACAAGGCCTTCTTCAGTTATGTTAGCAACCTGGTCAGAATCCCTCCACTATGCTCATAGTTAGTACACAACAACAAATAATTCACTGAAACCACAGATATTGACAACATTGTGGCAGACAGGTTCAGTGCAGGTTTCACCCCTCCCTCTCCCCCAAAATAAGACATAGTTATCCCAGCTGACTGTAACCTCCCTGTCATCACAGATGTCCAGGTGAGAGCAGCCCTCAGGAAAGCAGAATACACAACATGAATAGGACCTGATGGTATCCCCAGTTGCATGCTACATGAACTCCGACAGGAGCTAAACACACATATAGAAGTGCTATGTAACACTAGCCTGACTACAGGATATGTACCTGTACACTGGTGCACAGCAGCAGTGGTTCCACTCCACGAAGGAGGCACCTCAACATACCAATACAATACAACACAATACAATACATTACAATACAATACTATGCAATATGCTATTGCCCCTGGAACTACAGCAGCATACTGTTCTGCTACCCTGACCATTGTGACACATGTGGTGTGATGGTACCTGCTGCTGTCAAACAGTTACACAGGGTGACTCATATGGCATATTACCTATCTGAGTAACATTCAGCAGGGGTATGTGTGACATGTACTCATGGGGAGTCTTGCTTCTTAACACTGTGTTGTTTATTGCAGGGTATGTCTTATCTGTGGGTAGGAACCTTTACCTCCACATGTGCTCTCTATTGCAGTGGCATGGACAACACACAGCAGTCATTTAGGTTGTGGATGGTGTGAGGTGTTACTATGGTTGTTGGACATCTGTCATGGGTGTGACTTAAGTATGTAAATCCAGGAGTGGTAACCTCTATGTGGGTAGTATGTGTGTACTCTGTGGTGTTGTTAGTCACTGTGCATTGGTAATGTGTTTGAGTGCATTGTCACAGTGTTGTACATGTCACTGTGTCCTTCTCCATATCTGTAGCTGTCATGTGAGGTACATACCATGGCAGCCATTATGTGGTGTGGAGGGGTACACTGACCTACATGTCCATAGCTGACACACCATCTCTGCTGACACATACCATGTGCAGGTATTCCAGGAATAGTGTGCCACTGTGAATATCATTGGGGGGACTATTGTACACATTTATGACCCTGTTCACCCCTGACACATGCAGTGGTGGGCAGCCAATCACATATCTGGTGGTTACTGGTGTAGGTGATTTGAAATGGGGTATGGTATTCCAGTTTTGACACTGGTGTTCACTCCATGCCTTTGTCACCAGGCACCTGTGGCAATACATCTGTACACATGTGCCTCACTCAGAATATATATACAACTCTCTCTCTCTCTCTCTATATATATATATATATATATATATATATGTATATAGATATATCTATATGTATATATATATATATAGATATATCTATATATATATATATATATATATATATATATATATGTCTGTATACATATACACATATATATATATATTGATGTACATATATTGCTATAGATATGGAGGGGTGTGACAGAGAGGGGTGAGAGTGACAGAGGGGGTGGGACAGGGGGTGTTGAGGTCGTCATACACAGTCATACCTGTAGATAGTCAGATCTGTCTGTCTATATATTGATGTACATATATTGCTATAGATATGGGAGGGGGTGTCAGAGAGGGGGTGAGAGTGACAGAGGGGGTGGGACAAGGGGTGTTGAAGTCGTCATATACATTCATACCTGTAGATAGTCAGATCTGTCTGTCTATATATTGATGTACATATATTGCTATAGATATGGAGAGGGGGGGTGTGACAGAGGGGGGTGTGTGTGACAGAGGGGGTGGGACATGGGGTGTTGAGGTTGTCATATACAGTCATACCTGTAGATAGTCAGATCTGTCTGTCTATATATTGATGTACATATATTGCTATAGATATGGAGAGGGGGGTGTGTGACAGAGAGGGGGTGAGAGTGACAGAGGGGGTGGGACAGGGGGTGTTGAGGTCATCATATACAGTCATACCTGTAGATAGTCAGATCTGTCTGTCTATATATTGATGTACATATATTGCTATAGATATGGAGAGGGGTGTGTGTGACAGAGAGGGGGTGAGAGTGACAGAGGGGGTGGGACAGGGGGTGTTGAGGTCGTCATATACAGTCATACCTGTAGATAGTCAGATCTGTATGTCTATGTATATGTATCTACATATATCTATATCTGTATGTGTTTATTACATATATATGTTTGTACATATTCTATCTATCTACATCTGTTTATGTATTCCTACATCTCACTCTATGTATGTATACATATATATATATATATATATATATATATATATATATATATATATATATATATATATATGCATACATATTTTGACATACATACGTATCCATATGATAGATACATATCAACATGTTTGTTTACCATACTGTATACACACACTAACATACTGCTAAACATACATAACTGTGAAACCTACTTTGTACATTGCACTACAACCTACATTCAACCTACATTGATATGTGCACATAGATGCTCTCACATACAAATGTATGTACAGCCTTCACTGATAGTTGCTGTATGTCCCCTGCCCTTTGCACATCTTCATATACATATGGATACAGACCAATGACACATATGGAGGATTCACAGTATGTAGACCTTTATAGTATTACTTTACATTACCTGTGTTTGTCACAGCTGCTTGTGTTGCCATCTGGTTTTGTTTCCTGCTGCTCCACTTGCCAGTTGTCAGCTTTCAGGTGGCTGTTGCTGACCAGTTTTGTTTGTGTATGTTTAATTTTGTTTTTCTCTGTCTCTGTCTCTCTCTCTCTCTCTGTCTCTCTCTGTCTCTCACTTCCTCCTCAGGGTGCAATGAAAGTATTGCACGTGTGGACTGGGAGTACAGCATGCTTTTGTAGGTATCTGCATATGTCCATGTGATGGCCTCTGCACCAATTGTTAGCCAGCATTTGCTAATTGCATGCAACTAGTTGGGTACTGATTGCAGTTCTCACTGTGATTTCAGAACAGTGCTATAAAAGGTATGTGAGATAGGCATAGCCCTTTCAGATTTTAAGGGCAGGGACCATGCTGGTATGCTGTGGACAATGTTCTGTGAGTGTAAAGGTTGGTATCTCTCTCATATTTCCAGCTGTGTTGTAGATTAACATTTCTCCATTCATTTATCCAGTTTCCTGTACTAACTGTGTGTGTACACTGACACCTATGAATACTACTACTGTTAATGTGTGTGTGTGTGCTTTCCTGTGGGACATGTGGTGTAACTGGTGTATAGCAGTGGCTCTTGCACTTTGTTGCTATGGCTTCAATATTTGCCCTTTACAGTCACTACTTGTATGCCTGCTAGGTGTCCTGACTGTAGTGTGCTGCTGTGGCTTTCCTATTTTCCATGTACATTCACACCTTGGAATGCTTGCTATATCTGCTAGGGTGTTACAGCATGCAGTGTGGTCTGGCCATGGTGTGGGCCTTGACATCTATTAGGGTATTTGAGTATGCTGCTGAGCAGGCCCCAGACACTCTCAGGTGCATCTGTTATCTGCCTCATGGAATGGTACATATCAGTGGGGTACACCCATTAAATTGTCTGGTATGCTGCAGTTGTGATTGTGGGATAGCATGAGCATATGTATTACTACACTTTTTCTGCCATGCAAGTGGTGCATACTTTCAGGACTTCATAGTTACCATTGCATGTGTTGTAACACCTTTCTGCCTACTGTTTGTACATTTCACATGGAGTCTGTGGGGCATTCCTGTAACTCAGTCACAGTTGCTATGTCTAGGCTCTTAACTATTCAAATATGGTGGTGTCAAACTTCTCATGTGTACAAATATTTGCAGGTTGTCCACATTTCTGCCTCATATTTTGGTCAATATCTCATGCACAGCTTTTTCTGGAAAATCACTCTGGGCTCAAGTCAGAATATAGTGACAAACATTTAAGTTTAAGACTTCATACCCTTCCAAACATCCCACAAAATGCAGAACCTGTTACTCTCTGAACTGTCTAAGTTTGTTGTAACATTATTTGTAATGTGTCCCTGGTTTTGGCCCTTTGCTCCACATATTTTATTACTTGGTCCGGATGTGTTCCTGGATTCATAACTCTTTCTCACACTCTCTCACTTGTTTTCATTTTACTATTCAGGATGATACTTACTTCTAGGCTTTATTGACATGTTTTACCTGTAGTTATTACAATCCTTTCCAGCAGTCTCACTTCTGTCATGTTTCAGTATTTCAACAGGGATATATTTCACACATGTGATTTGCTCATCTTCTGCAGCTGTACTTTTCAGCCTGCTGCAGGTTGTGTACTATTATATTACAGGTGGGGCATCTTTATTTCAGACTTTATTTCAGACATTTTCATTTTTCTGTTTGGATTACAGACTGCAACACACTTTTGTAATCAAGCAAACACTTTTACACTGTTACCTGCACATTTTATTACTTAGTGACTACACTGCACTCTTTTGCTAACTGTCATACTTTTATATTTCTTTACAGTTACTGGGAGTGGATTACTGACCTGCCTGGTGGCGCAACCGCACCAGCCTATCGCCATAGGCTCTGCGGTTCGCAGAACGGACACCTGCAGCTGTAATATAAATGAAGTAATATTGGAATACACATCTCCATAATATCAGCTAATTTAATTTCTTACATACATAATTAAATGTAACTTACTCAGTAGTGGGGCATTGGGCATTTGCCAGGCCTCCTGGATCCAAAGGTTCAATTGGTTCTGCTTGCATCTCTTCAGGTCCGCATGGTGGTGACGGATCTGCTCACCAGTCCTTGGAATCCCTGTGGCACTGGTGAGATCATGAGCCAACCGGTCCCATGCCTCAGCCCTATATGCTCCCCACAGGACCTGGCCCTGCATGAGTTGGGCCTCATGATTGTGGACTAGGAGCCATACCATATATCTGGACTCCTCAACGCCCCACCTCTGTGCTCGAAAGCAACTACCCTCACCTACTCCTGACATTCTGGCTGCAAGTCAGTTCTACAATCATTTATGCTGTGTATTCCCACCTATGGGGCTTATATATGCCGTTTTTCCTGCACTTATCTGTGATTGGCCATTTTGGAATTGTATCAACTTCACAAAACCTGCTTTGTCATGCTCCACTTTCTATTCATTCCTATATATTTGCTATTACTGCATTTCTATGTACAGTTGTCATGGCTTAGTGGTTCAGTACCTTGACTATGGTGCATGGTATCCTAGGTTCGAACCTGGCCACTGCTTTTTATATTTTATGACTGTCTAGACAGGCTAGGGGGTGTGTCTGTGTAAAGGCAGTTTTGTTACAGCTTGCTCAACGTTGCCCGTCAGCTTGTTAGCACGGTGCGCAGCTCTGCGCAAATGGGGTATGCTGGTTTACGCCTCATTTGGCTGTTAGCACGCATATTATGCTCAGCTCAGCTAGGTTTGGCTGTTAGCACTCATATTACGCTCAGCTCAGCTAGGGGCACACAGTTTCAGCGTGTTAAACCACTGCTCACCTACGGGCACTCATTTTGCACCTGTTAAACCACTGCTCACCTACGGGCACTCATTTTGCACCTGTTAAACCACTGCTCACCTACGGGCAGATGCACTCACCTTGTTAAACTGTAGCTCAGCTATAGGCACATCTCGCATTTTTTATTGTTTTGTTATCTCACATTTCTTCAAAATAAATGGACTATTTCATTACATTTCACATAAAATATAATTTTATATGTGTACACATTTGTCAGGGACTTGTTTCTTGTTTATTTTACTAAAAATAAAAATTGATGTTGTGGGGGCTCAAACCATGAATGCCTGCTCTTCAGCCGATGTCTCTACCGCTACGCTACTGCTTCTTGGCTTACTTTGCATATTTAGTTCTTATATCCTTTTCCACTGACTGCTAACTGTGGCTAAGCTATGGGCATGCCCGCGCAAACGAGCGCACTCACGGGCAAACATCTTTACGATTTAAAAAAATATATATAACATGTTCATTTATATATTTTATGTTCATAGTCTGTGGGGGCATGTGTTGTGTTGTGTTTATTCACATTTTCATGGCCTCTGTCGTGGGTGTTTACTTTGGGCACTTTTACTCTTCTGGGGGCGTGTCCGCTTGCAGGGCTCGGCCTACGGACACGCCCCCTACTGTCTTCCATGGACCGTGTTAGCCTTAGGTGTGATTCAGCATGCTCTCATGAATATACAGAGCATGCTGACATCACTCCGTTTAACTGCAGCCTCCGTGTAAGAGTTATAACTCTTACATGGAGGCTTCGTGAATGTGTTTTCACACATCCAGGTAAATATTTACAGTTTCTTGTTTGGATAACTCTTGCATGCCCACTTGGCATCTCTTTGTTTAATCTGTATTTGTCTAATGCACGTAAACATAAATAAAACAAAATGAAAAGTATTGTTTACAAACTAATTTCTGTTTATAATAGTATCATTCGGTAAATTAGAGTTCAGTGATAATGTCTTGTGGCAAGGGGATGTCATGAGGGTTAAGGTGTTTACCTCCCAAAAAGAAGGTGCAAGGCTTAATTCTCAGCAAGGCATTAAGTCTTCATGTCAAAGTAAAATTAGCTTTCAAATTATTGACTTTGTTTGCTTGTTAGGAATATCAGTCCTTCTTTTCTTAAACAGCGTCACTATTTAACACAGACTAATATCCTGTCCATTCGTTTAGTAGAACTCTGTTTTCTTTGAACATTCTGGAAAGCAATCCATACGCTGAGATACCATATCAAGTTGGAGACACCATTCCATTAGTTACTGAAGCCAATTGGTTTCCTTATAAAATGTTTTAAGTTGCTTCTTTTTAAAGAAATGTTTCAAAATGTAAAACAATGTTGCATAATTTTGTTTTAAATATCAGATTTCCTTATTTCTATTGTAAATCCCTTTTATAATGACATCTGAAAGAAAAAACCCTTTGGATAAAATTGGAACTGGAAGTTTATATTTTATATTTAATAGACAGTAAATATTCTAAAGCTAGTGAACAGGCTGTGTGTGCAATTGTCACATTACATTTCATAACAACCTATCATCCAGCATCTTTAGATAACTTTGCCTTTGAAATGACTGTTCTGCATGGAACATGTAAAGATCATTAATAAAACATCAACTAAAATAATTCATCCAAATGCCTGATAGGGTAGAAGTTTTACTTATAATACATATAGTTGTTCTTCTGCATTATTGTTTCACTCTTTCTATGATTCTGTGTGCGTACTATTAAAAATCAGTGGGCACATCAGAACTCAGTACTATCTCAATGGTATACAACTTGATAAGAAACCTTGATTTGCTCCCTTCACACATTTATCATTGTAACAGTCTAGGATCCCTGTTTATCAGAGAGGAAAAGGGAAATTGTACCTTACTGTACTTGCTAGCTTTGTAGTTCAATGCTTTCTGTCCTGAGTAAATACACTTTTAGATAAAATGGGTCAGTTTTGTGGGCTTCAGCCAGTATGGTCTATGACTAATAGGGTACCTGTTATTTAATCGACCGTCCTAAATGTCGAGTATTGGAAGATCGAATGGGGAAGTCTGAAAAATAGAAATTTTGAAGCCACAGAAATTTAAATTCTTTCCCAGGGAAATAATTTGGTTGGCTGTTTCCGTGGCTTCGACATTTTCTGTACTGTGGTGCGAAAGTTACGGATCGGGTTAAGGTAAGTGTGTGAGTGTGATGGACGTTGGTGTTAGGGTGCAGGTAAGGCAAGTGTGTGAAAGTGACGGACATTAGGATTAGGGCGCAGGTAAGGTAAGTGTGCGATAGTGACGGACTTTAGGGTTAGGGTGTGGGTAAGGTAAGTGCGCAATAGTGACGGACTTTAGGGTTAGGGCACGGGTAAGGTAAATGTGCAATAATGACAGACTTTAGGGTTAGGGCACAGGTAAGGTAAGTGTGCGATAGTGACGGACTTTAGGCTTAGGGCGTGGGTAAGGTAAGTGTGCGATAGTGACAGACCTTAGGGTTAGGGCTTGGGTTAAGGTTAGTGCATAGATACTTGTGTATGTAAGGTGTAGTGTAGGTTTATTAGGTTTTTGGTGTGCTTGTGTGTGTGTTTTTCGGAACAGCGATCGATGGTCTGAGGTTTTGTTGTTGTCTTATTTCAAACTTCCAAATTCAAACATATGGTGTTCGAAATTTTGGAAGTTCGATTATATGACATAGACCTGACTAATGGCAATATAATTGTAGATCGATATGTAGATATATATAAGAGATAATCATGTCTAGATCATATATCACAGATATAAAGGAGTGCAAAATGTGACAGACATATTATAGTTCCTTAAAGTTAAGAAAAATATTTAAAATAAGCAGTCATAATTATATAGGTTATGGATTATGAGCTATGGCTTATGAGATATGGGTTACGGGTTATGAGACATGAGTTATGCACTGTGGATTATGGGCTATGGGTTATGGATTATGTGAATTAATGCTATGTTAACTTGATAAATGAGCACATTATAAGCTAACCAGAAAGGGCAATTGGTCCATGAAGCTACCAGTTTCTGTACAGTATCAGTAAGTAAAAGTACATGTTTCTCCTCTGAGCAACAGCTTTTTAAACCTGATGGTGTCTTTACTATTAACCACCAAGCTAGGCAAATAAAGGAGAAGAAATAAAAGTCATCTCAGTAACTCCAGCAAACTCTGTTACAGCTAGAAATGATTCCAAAGCAAACTATGTCCTATTAAGTGATAGTCTGAGAAATTCAATGCCCCTCTCAACCCTGAGTTCACAGCAAACTATATGGAATTGTTCACAGAGACCCTGCACAGCATGTAAATGACTGCTGCAGTACCTACTAGAAGTAGGCCCAAAGCAAACTCTAAAAACAAACCACATTGTTGGAATCATAATCTTAATAGAGTATCTAACAAAAGGAATAAAGTCATGGGTAAAATCAGGAGGAGCAACTACCACGATGATAGAAGCTCAATAATTAAACTAAATAAGAATCTAAGAGGGCTAATTAAGTCCAACAAGGTCAATTACAAGGTCAAAATAGTCTCTCAGGCTAAAGACAACCACAAGGCCTGCTGCAGCTATGTCCAAAAGTTCAAAGGCAGCACACAGCAGTGTAACAAACTGGTGGTCAATGGTGGTGCTACTTTCACTTACCGCTACATCCAAAAATTCAAAGGCAGCACACAGCAGTGTAACGAACTGGCGGTCAGGGCATCACACAGTAGTGTAACGGACTGGTGGTCAGGGCAGCACACAGCAGTATAACGGACTGGTGGTCAGGGCAGCACATAGCAGTGTAATGGACTGCTGGTCAGGGCAGCACACAGCAGTGTAACGGACTGGTGGTCAGGGCAGCACACAGCAGTGTAACGGACTGGTGATCAGTGGTGGTGATACTTTCACTCAGAAGAGCAACATAATGAATTTGCTGACTGACAAATTCAGCTCAAGCTTCACCACCCACTCCCCCTTGACCCCTCCCATGAAATACCAACTAGCATAACCCCTCTAACTGTTAACAGGGAGCAGGCCTTGGCAGTGCTCACTAAGACCAAAAACATAGCCACAATGTGCCCCGACAATTTCCCAAAATGCCTCCTAAATATTTTGAAACATGGCCTCACTGGACCACTTGAGACACTTTTCAACTATAGCTTCAAAACAGGCCTTATACCATGAATATGGAGGACTGCAGTGATTAACTCACTTCACAAGAGTGGATCATCAACCAGCCATGGAAACTACAGACCTATTAATTTGACTAGTCTAATACTCAAAGCCATGGAAGGAATTATCACGGAAATGATAAACAAAGTCATAAGCAACTTTCAGGCACTGGACTTAACTCAATTCAGCTTTGTCATGGGACGTTCATGCCTACTAAACTTGGTGGAATTCTTTGAGAAGGTCACTAAGGTAATGAACGACAGTAAAATGGTACATACTGCCTACCTAGACTACTGCCTACCTAGACTACTGCCTACCTAGACTACTGCCTACCTAGACTTGGCTGAGCCATTTGATACAATACCTCACTTGGGTATAGTTTTCAAACTTATCAAATGGAGCATAAACCCCTACATAACTCACTGGATTGCCAGCTGGCTCACAAACAGGACCCAGGAAGTCAGGATTGATGATACCATCTCCACTAACAGACTATTGACCAGTGCAGTACCTCAGGGCTCTGTGCTTGGACCACTCCTATATGGCATCTGCTTCTCAGAGGTAAAGGCTAATGTCAAGGGCCTTTGGCTGACAGGTGATTGCAAACTGGAAGCTGTCATAGATTCAACCCCCATGACACAAAAATCTTACAAGAAGGTTTAACACAGGAAAAAGGATTGGTGCCAAAGTCGTGGACTAAAACTCAATGCAAAGAAATGCAGTATAGTACCATTTGGGAAAACTGACACCCAAATTAATTAGTCTATCAATAAGACACCCCTAAGAGTTGACCTGGTAGTCAGGGATATGGGGACATATGTAGACAGTTATCTGGTCTTAGACCAACATGTGGCCAAGGTAATATGAAAATCATTCTATGTCATCCAACCTATAAGTAAAGGCATAGCATCCAGGTCCAAGGAAGTCATAGTGCCACTTTATTCAGCCTTTATCAGACCCATCATTGAGTATAATGCTTCCCATCAGCATGTACCTGACCAGATATTTGGAACAGTTGGAAAGCCCACAAAGGTTCCTTACCAGGAGAATCTAGAGTATAAACACATTGTCCTATATGGATTGCCTTAAAGTCATATCTCTGTACTCGGTATCCTACAGGTTACTGACAGGCGATGTATACCTGGCTTACAAGGCATACTCAGATCCAGCTCTGATGGACCTTATATCCATTTGCAAAATGAACAGCATCAAAATCACTAGATCCAAGGGTTTAAATTTTGTTTGTGACATAAATAAAACATATTGACAAGATAGATATGTGTCTCAGAAGATTTCCATGCTGTGTACCAGGTTCCCCATCCATGTGAAGCAGAGTCCATCCCTAACCCTTTTTAAGCATAACCTTGACCAATGGAAGGGAAATGGGAAATTCACTCTGGGCCTGGCCCCATGTCTCTGATGGACAAAGACAGATGGTAATACCCAAACTAAAACAACCCTCCACATAATGTATAGAAGCTTCCAAACTCACATACCCCCTCATAATAAATGCCCATGATACATAGGGGAACAAGTGGGTTAGATTGCATGGCTAGGCTTATAAAGGCCCTGATGGTCATTAGTCTCATATATACCTATGAACTAATACTTCTAGAAACTTTCTAACATACTTCCTGTTAATAAATGCTAATGACACATAGGGACACAACTGGGTTGGATTGCATGGCCAGTCTTATAAAGGCCCTGGTGGTCATTAGCCAAATATATACCTATGAATCAATACTTCTAGAAACTTCCTAATATATCCCCTGTTAATTAATGCTAATGACATATAGAGACACAACTGGGTTAGATTGCATGGCTAGGCTTTTAAAGGCCCTGGTGGTCATTAGCCTAATATATACCAATGAACTAATAATTCTAGAAACTTCCAAACATACCCCCTGTTAATTAATGCTAATGACACATAGGGAAACAACTGGGTTGGATTGCATGGCTAGGCTTACAAAGGCCCTGGTGGTCATTAGCCTAATATAAACCTAATACTTCCAGAAATTTCTTAACATACTGCCTCATAATAAATGCCCATGATACATAGGGACACAACTGGGTTAGATTGCATGGCTAGGCTTTTAAAGGCCCTGGTGGTCATTAGTAGGGTTGCCAGATTTCTTTGTGGCTAAAACCGGACTAAGGTCATGCCCCTTGCATCACCCATAACTCCACCCATCCCCACACCCTCTCCCACCCATGCCCCACACCCTTTGTGACACCGCTGTGACATCAGATGATGGGAACACCCTCTTTCTGTTCTGGATGCCTGCTTTCAGCCGATTTACTATGCTTTTCTGTAAAAAAGCATAGTAAATCAGCCAATTTAACAAACACTGATAGTCTGTTTCCTTTTGTGAAACAGAATACTGGACTTTGTACAGTGTTTTCCTGACTACCAGAGACTTGAATTGATTTGTGGATAGTCCAGAAAAAAATGGATAGGTGGCAACAGGGATGATTTCCAATTTCCCACCTGTTGGTCAAAGTTATGGGAAGTTTGTTCCAGTGCATGGGGACCCTCTGAGACACATTTGTGTCTCATCAACATGGCCTATTTATGTCACAAGCAAAATCTAAATCCTTGGATCTACTCACACACAACACAAGGCAAAGCTGTGTCACTTATTTTAAATAAATGATTCTGATCTGAGCTTATGGAAAATTGATAAACCTTTCTTTGTTTATTTGTATTTCTTCACCATTAAATAAGTAAGCAGCTGTTTTATTTACTTCTGCAATTATTACAGATATTAAAATAAAATGCACAAACACCGATAGCCATTTTCTAAACAAAACAGTCCCACAATGAAAATAGACTTAGCACTAAACTTCTCTGCCATTGAAGCTCACATTCATTAAAACAATATTAAAACCCAGATTCAAATAAAATGCATCTGGCCAGTGGAGAATAAAGTTTACCTTTGGGCTGTTTTCAAATTATAGTCTCTTTGAACACATTTTTATGGCCATGCAGGCATATATGTGTTCTTTGATCCACCTTCATGATTGTAGTTCCTTGTATAATAAAGCACCACCTGTTAGAGTGTGTTTTAAAGTTGTAGTTTTGAACATTTTTCCAGTAAGTAATGAAGCAAAGTGTATGACCCAGTAATGATGAAACTGCATTTACTGTCAATCTGACCTCAATGCTACAGCACTGCTACCAAAGGAAATAATTTTGGAATGCCCTTAAATCAGTGGGCATAACATTTAACTCATAATGGATTCACAATGGGAGGGTCAACATTTCATTCTAGTGAATGCTAACAATTTATGCAAAATACTTGGCAACGAATTTTGCAGCAGGTTAGCAAACAAATTGCAAAGACAGGGAGTGCTGTAGCATAATTTATTGTAATTATCTACTCAGAAATCAGTGTACTCCCTGTTTTTGCAATTTGTTTGCTAACCTATACATGTGTGTGTGTGTGTGTGTGTGTGTGTGTGTGTGTGTGTGTGTGTGTGTGTGTGTGTGTGTGTGTGTGTATATACATATACACAGAGGCAATGACAGAGAGAGAGAGAGATGTACAGACAAACACACATGCGCACACCAAGAACTGAAACACTGTCCAAAAACTTCTTAAAAAGTTGTCTGATTTTCATCGACACAAAACCCAGCTGCTATTACGCACACATTTTTAATTTATTTTATTTTTCAGATAGTGGCCATGTGTTTATGAGAACTATCTGGGGATGGCAGGCTTGATCTATACACACATGCTAGTGGTTTGCAGGCAGCTCACGTCTAGATCAAAAAAATGTGCAAATTACTTGAGCCTTCTTTCTCTCTCTACAGTTAATAATGCTTAGGGACTAAAGATCTAAGTTAGCACTAAGCAGCAGCAGGTAAAGAATAAGAATATGGGGTTGTCCATGGCTGATCCATAGGCTTACTAAACGTATCGCTATTAACTTCAATACAACTTAATAAACGATCTGCATAAATATCTGCATTCAAGCATAGCTTTTTTTAAATCTATAATCTTGATTCACTTTGCTCCAAACAGGTTCTCGTAAATATCTCCTGAAGTGTACTTTGGAAATGACTAAATGTATGGTTATACAATTATTTACGCCTGTATTTAATGACAGACAAGGCTGGCTAATGACCCTAAATTATCTATTAGCATGTGTAATCCAAAGTTCCACCGTTTTCAAGTTTCAACTAACACTTGAGTTTAATGTTTGGGAGTTGATGCCTTCTCAAAGAAAAACAGAGCCATCAAAGTTAAAGGAGCAATACATAGGTCTCAACCTTCCATTTCCAAAATGAGGGACACACTAGCACTCACTATGTGGAAGAAATGGGCAAAATGTGAGACACATACTAACTAACAGCTTACTACCAACTCTATTAGAAAAGTCATATGATAATATATGTTTTTAGTTTTACTTATAAAATAAGATTTTTTTCATAAATTAATATAATTCATTTTCATTTACCACATAGAAGATATCAGTTGAAAAATTCCCACCGAATGTGTCGCAAACCCTCTCGATGTGGAACCGAGGAACATGAACTTTTTAAGACCCTGAATGAGGTACGTACCGTACATTTCTCATAATGAGGGCGAGGAACATATCTTCTCTCTGCTCAGCTCCAGAGCTCTAGTATGCTGGACAATGTCCTCTACCACCTGGCTGCTGCCACATGGACATAGTTAGCCCCCTCTTCATGGTCACGGAACTGCTAGCTTAAAATTTGGCGTGAGTCCGACTGCAAATTAGAATTACTTCCTTCCAAGCTGGTGTGGTGTTGTAAGCACGCATGATTCTCCTTAAAGGAGAAGACTGCGCTAATACCGCAATCAGAATCAATGGTACCTGGCTACCTGCTGCAGCTGTAAAAGTGGGAGGTCGCTTGCTCACGGTGGCACAAAACCCGGACTTCACATGTCTGGTTTTGAATAATATTTGTAACCGGACAATTTGTCATAAAATGGACAGTCCGGTCAAAAACCGGACAGCTGGCAACCCTAGTCATTAGCCTAGTATATACCTATGAACTAATACTTCTAGAAACTTCCTAACATACCCCCTGTTAATAAATGCTAATGACACAAAGGGACACAACTGGGTTGGATTACTGGGCTAGGCTTATAAAGGCTCTGGTGGTCATTAGCCTAGTATATACCTATGAACCCATAAGAATGAATTTTTCCCAAGTGGTATAGTGGTTAAAAAAGATGACTCATAACACTTGATTGTTTGTCCACTTCTTGGCAGGGCTACCTTATGTGCAAAGTTGACATATTTTTCTTAAGTATGCGTGGCCTTTTGCTAAAGGCTCTGATTTCCTTTGTATCAAAAAGACATGTGGAGAGTTGAATTGGCAAGTCATTAATTTTTTCTCCTTGGCATTCTATCCCATGCATGCACACATATGTGTGTGCATGTGTGTGTGTGTGTGTGTGTGTGTGTGTGTGTGTGTGTGTGTGTGTGTGTGTGTGTGTGTGCGTGCACATTTCTGCATGTGTGACTGTTTGGGGTTGTATGTGTGTGTGTGTTTCTGCATGTGTGACTGGGTTTGTGTGTGTGTGTTTCTACATGTGTGAGTGTTTGGATTTGTGTGTGTGTGCATGTGCGTGTGTGTGTGTGTGTGTGTGTGTGTGTGTGTGTGTGTGTGTGTGCGTGCGCATTTCTGCATGTGTGACTGCTTGGGGTTGTATGTGTGTGTGTGTGTCTTTCTGCATGTGTGACTGGGTTTGTGTGTGTGTGTGTGTGTGTGTGTGTGTGTGTGTGTGTGTGTGTGTGTGTGTGTGTGTGTGTGTGTGTGTGTGTGTGTGACTGCTTGGGGTTGTATGTGTGCGTGTGTGTTTCTGCATGTGTGACTGGGTTTGTGTGTGTGTGTGTGTGTGTGTGTGTGTGTGTGTGTGTGTGTGTGTGTGTATGTGTGTGTTTCTGCATCTGTGAGTGTTTGGATTTGTGTGTGTGTGTGTGTGTGTGTGTGTGTGTGTGTGTGTGTGTGTGTGTGTGTGTGTAGTACTGACTATACATTAATGAACGGTTTCTCAAGGGTGAAGGGAAGATGATAACATCTGAAGAAGGAGTGCCATTAATTGTGTGGGGTAATAATACCCATTTGTTAACCAGGTAACCCCACTGGACACACAGTCCCTTTTTAGAGCAACCCAGGAGCACTGTCTGGCTGAGTGACTTGCTGATAGTCAAACAATTACTAAATGAAGGCAGACGGAATCATACCCTGCACTACAGAAACTACAGCTCATAGCCTTATACCGCTCCACCAACTGCCAGTCCTCTAACTCGGTGAGCCAAGTAAAAGTAGCAAAACTACTGACCTTCTTTTATTTATTTCGATTTGTTGACCAGGAATGTCCGACTGAGCTATAACAGCCCTTTTGCAGCTTAACACCACATTTCTATACCTCTGTATAAAACTATGAAGATGTACTAAAGCAAAAATGAAATCATAAATGCCTTTAAAAAAGGCATTTGCCTAATTAATACGTGGTGCTGCAGTAGCGTTGTCACCTCACAGTAAGATGTTGTCCTGTTCGATTCTCAGCTAAAGCGTCTTCTGTGTGGAGACATGCGTGAATGGGCGTACGTTCGTTGAAGGTTGTGTGTCAGAGCTGGCAACTTGATACGTAAAAATCTACTGCCAATCATTAGCGGACTAGAGTTCTGCTGTGGTGACCCCTAACCGGGAAAAGCCGAAAGATACAACAACACGGATTATAGGTACTGTACATGCCTCTCAGCAACCCAGTATTTTACAGAATGTCTAGATTTTTGACTCATATTTTTGGTCAGTTTCTCATCAAATTGTTTTATGGTAATCCACTGATGATTAAAATGCACTAACTAATGACAGAATTTTAAGTTTCAGACTTCATATCCTTCAAAAATGCATGCTAATTTAAAAGCAGCTATTCTAACATTTTTCTAAGCTTATAAAACAATAGTTGAAATCTGTCCCTGTTTTTGGGCCTTTTTCTCTCCAATATTTTTGGCTTTGTCCAGAATTCTGGTGCTAAGTATTTGAACAATGTGCCTGTATGGATCTACTTTACTTACCCAAATGTCCACATCAACGAAAATCATTTCGCCGAAACAAAAGGAAAAACAAACCAGAAGACCGAAATCTGGAACACTGACTTTCCACTTGAGGTAAGTAACCACTTGGCCATCCCAAAAAAAAAAAAAAAAAAAAAAAAACCAAACAAAATTAACTCCATCCATGAGGGGGGGCTTCGCCCCCCTAACTAAATATATCAACTCCAAGATTGCACTACCGCGGGGCTAAGGGCAAAAGTTCAACAGGATGGTGAAGTGGTTACTTACCTCGAGTGGAAAGTCGGTTTTTCGAATGTCGGTCTTCTGGTTTGTCGGTCCTTTTGTCTCGGCAAAGCGAAAGTTGGTGATGTGGCCATTCAGGTAAGTAAAGTAGACCCAGTTGTACACACACACACACACACACACACACACACACACACACACACACACACACACACACACACACACACACACACAGTCACATCTGTTTGTGTTTCTTCCCCATACTGCAAGCAAAGAGTCAGCAGGCGGGAAGAGCCATAATAAGCCATCGATACCTTACTCTTTGTCTTTACGTCACAAAAACACATGTCTATGAATTCATAGCTACTTATTTTCTGTTACATATAAAAATACAGGAAATGCATGTACTTATTTATTTACTTTTTTGTAAGCAGCTAAAAGTCACTGATGGCACATCAAAATATTCATCGGTGTAGTTTGTTGAAAGGTATACTACAGAACTACAAAGTCTGTGGGCATGCAGCTAGCAGTGATGTCTGATTCCTTGCCCACTATATTAGCTTTCAGTGCTTCATGATAGCAGTGTTCAAATACTGAACTAATATATTTATTGGTGTAATTTTTCACTGATTATGGATGATATATAAAATGTGGAGAAATTTGGAAACATGACTTGTTATGTGATTCTTGCTTCACACAGCAGAAAACAACTTTAAACCACTGCCTTTCTGAACATTTAAAATGAAGAAAATATTAGTTAGAAAGTCAAGAATAGAGTTACCATAAGTTTGTATTTCATTGTAGAAGCACTTTGTGTATTCCAAGTCTGTTTTCCAATCAGAATATCAAGAAATGAGTGAGCATCTGTAGGTCAGAGGTTATTTATAGCCCACAAAGCACAATGAGATCAGGAGAATCGTAATTCAACTGGAAAAGGGGTCACAATAAAAATACATAAATGAAATATTTAAAAATGCAAAACCTGCATGAGATAGGTATATAGAACCAAAGGGCACAATTACAGTTGGTCAGAGGCCGTGGAGAATCATAAAATGAAATCCCAGTTGGCCAAATGAAGGAGAAATTCATTATAAATTAAGAATAGGTGAGTATTAAAGGGACTGTGAGAATAATGAGGTCTGGACAGTATTACTTCTTGTGCCTCATATTAAGTATTCAGGAAAAATTAAATTGTCTCAGCAGTGTGCATGTAATGAGAAGACATTCTATAAATCATACAGGGCTGATAAGAAGATGAAGAATAAAATCAAGAATAAAAATAAATCACTTTAGAAGTAGCTGTCAGCACAGGCTCATTTATGTGTTTGGTTTTGTATATTGACCTAGAAATGCAGCACACAAAACGCTTACTGCTGTGACTGTTACTCCAAGGATATCACTGAGGGGGAGGTTTGTCATAATGGTTAACGTCTTTACCTTACCGATATACAGTACAAGGTTTGATTCTGTCCTCTGGTTATGAGCTAGGCTTGAAGTAATATGCAGTCTGATTGCCTAGTAATTACCTATGAACTAAATGGATACAGGAAACTTCAGGTGAAACTTAAAAGCATGTATTTGTACAGAGCCTAATAACTTCAGACGGCATTGACAATTGTCCATGACTCCTTCAGAACAACATTACAAGAAGCATTTGGTACCCAAGTTAATTACCAAAAAACATGTCAGGAAATATATATATATATATATATATATATATATATATATATATATATATATATATATTAATATAGAAAAACAGTTATTTATTTCAGCATGATACTGGCTACGGGTGACTAATTTTATACAAGTTTCACAGCTACATATACATATTAATACACACAGGAAGTTAGCTAGTAAATTGTATTACAATATGTTGATTCTTGTGCCAAGGAGCAAAGAATGCATCTTGTCTCCCTGAACATATTGTGGTGCGGACACTAATGGAAGTTGTAGCATATACTTATTTCACACAGCATGAGAACTGTTAGTTGTTGCATGACTAATATCTCATGTTCTTTATGAACTTTTTTTTCCAGTGGCACTGTCTGATTATGCTGTCCTTCAAACCACTGTCACTGACTGTTTCTGATCTATAAAAAGGGAGGAATCACATACGGGTGTACCCAACCTCCAATATGTTACATGTAGTCCTAAGCTGTGTGAGGAAGGAGTATTAGATTATTACCGCAATGCGATGGTAGTATCTTAGCAGTATTAATCGTGTGTTGTGTTATGGCTGTGGAGAGAGAGTGGCAGTGGCTGTAGCTGAACAACTTAAACAATAATGTGCTACTTCCTAAGTGAGGCCTTTATTGTATAGGGGGCCATTTTACTATGTCATAGGAGGTCAATGGCATTCCATTCCATGATCGTGAGTAATCATGCACTGTATCATAGGAGGATCAATGGCATTCAATTTCATGATCGTGAGTAATCGTGCACTGTATCATAGGAGGGTCAATGGTATGCCATTCCATGATCATGAGTAATTGTGCACTGTGTCATAGGAGGATCAATGGCATTCCATTCCATGATTGTGAGTAATTGTGCACTGTATCATAGGAGGATCAATGGCATTCCATTCCATGATCATGAGTAATCGTGCACTGTATCATAGGAGGATCAATGGCATTCAATTTCATGATCGTGAGTAATCATGCACTGTATCATAGGAGGATCAATGGCATTCAATTTCATGATCGTGAGTAATTGTGCACTGTATCATAGGAGGATCAATGGCATTCCATGCCATGATCATAAGTAATCATGCACTGTATCATAGGAGGATCAATGGCATTCCATACCATGATCGTGAGTAATCATGCACTGTATCATAGGAGGATCGATGCATTCCATTCCATGATCGTGAGTAATCATGCACTGTATCATAGGAGGATCAATGGCATTCCATTCCATGATCAGGAGTAATCGTGCACTGTATCATAAGAGGATCAATGGCATTACTTTCCATGATCATAAGTAATCATGCACTATATCATAGGAGGATCAATGGCATTCCATGCCATGATCGTGAGTAATCGTGCACTGTATCATAGGAGGATCGATGCATTCCATTCCATGATCATGAGTAATAGTGCACTGTATCATAGGATCAATGGCATTCCATTCCATGATTGTGAGTAATCGTGCACTGTATCATAGGAGGATAGATGGCATTCCATTCCATGATCATGAGTAATTGTGCACTATGTCATAGGAGGATCAATGGCATTCCATTCCATGACTGAGAGTAATTGTGCACTGTATCATAGGAGGATCAATGGCATTCCATTCCATGATCATGAGTAATTGTGCATTGTATCATAAGAGGATCAATGGCATTCCTTTCCATGATCATAAGTAATCATGCACTGTATCATAGGAGAATCAATGGCATTCCATGCCATGATCGTGAGTAATCGTGACTGTATCATAGGAGGATCGATGCATTCCATTCGATGATCGTGAGTAATCGTGCACTGTATCATAGGAGGATCAATGGCATTCCATTCCATGATTGTGAGTAATCGTGCACTGTATCATAGGAGGATAGATGGCATTCCATTCCATGATTGTGAGTAATCGTGCACTCCAAGTGTCTTGCCAAGCTTCATATATTTTGCAACAAATATATTAAATGCCAATTATGAGATTACAAACATAATTTTTTCTTTTTTTTTTAAACAGAATTTTTATTTATTTATTTATTTAAAAAATATAAATACACAAACTCTCACTTCTTGGAGAATGGAAAAGAAAAAAAAAATAGAGAAAGAATACTCAAAATAAATATATGCTTTATTTTCATTTAAGTGCTTTCACCCAACTTGAAATTCATCAGAAATGAGTATTAACCAAATAAAGCTTTGTTTAAGTACATCCAATTGCATTTAATTAATTAAATGATCACCTTAAAACATCTAAATCATTTTACTCTAAACACCCATACAATACAATGTTTAAATATAGTTTATAATTAATTATAAAATACTGGATTGCCAACTGGCTCACAGATAGGATGCAGGAAATTGAAACAGGGCAAGTTGCCACCACAATGAGACCAGTCACCACTGGAGTCCCCCAGGGTTCTGTGCTGTGACATCTTCTGTTTGGAATTTACTTTTCTGAAGTAAAAGCCATTACCAAAAGACTCCGGATGATTACATTTGCATATAACTGGAAGCTAGGAGCAGTATTTGAATCCACAAATAACTAAGCTATCCTGCAGAAAGGTTTGTCTCAAATAAATAACTGGGGCCAAATTCATGGATTGACTCTAAATGCTAGAAACTGGATTATTGTATCCTTTGGGAAGTCATCTATCCCAGAGAACTACCACATTAATAATAGGCCCCTAAGAGTTGACCCAGTGGTTCAGGATTTAGGAACTTTTGTGAACAGTGACCTAACTTTTGGCCAACACGTGCCTATTGTTGTAAGAAAGCCCTTCTATATTCATAGTTTATAAGTAAAGGGATTGTGTCTAGATCTAGGGATGTCATTGTCCCCTATACTCAGTCTTCATTAGAGCAATCATTATATATAATGACCACTTTGGAATGTTTCTGTCCAGACACATACACTAACTATAATGCCCAAAGAGCCTTTACTTAAAGGATGCATGGTCTAACCAGCTTATCCTAAATGGAACAACTCAAGGCCTGTCACTATACTTGGTATCCTACAGACTGCTAAGAGGTGACCTGCGCCTAGCAAACAAAGCATTCTCTGACCCATTACTGATGGATTTACTGCACATCAGCAAGTCAAATGGCATCAGAAATGATCAGACTAGGGACCTAAACCTCTTATACAACATCAACAGAATGTTATGGAGGAGTCTTGTAGAGGATACAACTGCTCTGGAACAGACTCCCCTTCCACATAAAACAAAGTTCATCCCTGTCCATATCCAAGCCCAATTTAACTCTATGGATGGGAAACAGAAAATTTACCCCCATGGCCGACCCTTGTACTACTAATGGACAGAAGCAGCTCTAAAATGCTTTATCCTACGCATGGGCCCCACTCAAATTATCTATGGTATGATCCCAGTTATTCGCATTAGGAGTAATATATAATTATCGACCAGAGGATGTGTAATGCCTATCTCTAAGCAAATGGAATAGGTTAATTCAAACACAATAAGGGAAACTGGCTAGGCTTAAAATGGCTGGCAAGGCCAGCTAGCCTAGTACTTGCCTATGAACCTATAAAACCACTTTAGTTCTACTTTCTTTTTTACTACTTTTGGCAAACTTTTAACATTTAAATGTTCATTTAAATGTGGAATTTTTTCTGCATTCACCTTTAACTGCTATTTTAATTCTTTAATTTCCTCCCCTACTAAAATCACTAATACTATGCAACACAAAGAAAGAACATTTCTTAAACTCTTTGCAAGTTGCATGCTTACTCAATGCATTACATTAGTCTTTATTATGAATAGCCATAATGTGTGCATTTAGTGTGTCATTAAAAAATTGGGTAAGACTGATGTATTGTACAGTACACCACACCACCACTTCAGCCCTACAACTATTTATGGCTGCATTACAAGCATCACAAATAAAACCTGCATGATTCACATTTACTTATGCCTTGAAGAACACCCACAAGTCTCCGCTAAGCAAACAAATTTTTCCAAACTATTCTTAAAAATCTGTCCTTTTTTATCTATAAATATAGTTTGCTCCACAGTTTTATTTAACATATCATTATGTCCTTGGAAAATTCTCCAATTTTTTCTTACAATATTTTTAATTACACCACCAACATCCACACTGTAAGACAGAATTAATGAACGTGAATAACTATCTCTAGAGTCTTCCTTACAAATGTCTTCACAAATATTGCCTACATCTACTGTTTCTATGCCTGCATGTCATGATTTATTTGTAACTTCTAAAATTCGAATATACAAACTATATCTCCCTTTTTTAACCTTATTAAAAATACTTTCAATAAATTTTATGGCTATAAAAATAGACACTGGTGCAAATTCAATAAAGCCTACATGGTCTGCTAAACCATGTGCGCACCTTGGCACAATGTGCTCACAATAGCGAGCAGTTTTGAATTCAGTAAATGGCTCTACACACTGCGTTTAGCTGCGCAAACACAGCAAACATTGTGGCATGCTAATTGCAACATAAGTAGCTAGCTGAATCATATGCTAATCAATCACTCTAACACGGTGGAGCTATTTAACAAGCTATAAAGCAACCGTGTAGACAGTGCTGGTTTTCCATGCAAATTCCAAACACTATTGGGATACAGCCATGGAAACTAGGCTACACAGAAAAACTTTTACTGGCTGCTTTTCCTCTTATTCATGTGCAGCAGGCCCATGTCTGTACTGCTGATGCTGCTGCTAATAGACTACAGCCAAGAAGGAGAATGTTTTTTAGATCCTGTTTACCTTTTGAAAATCTGCATGAAGTGAATATTATAGAGTGCTACAGGGTAGATAGAGATACTCTATAGGAACTCTGCAACATCTGTCTTCCTCAACTGAGAGAAAGGACAAACCAAGTGAAAACAATACTAAGGTATATGTAGCATTTAGAATATTAGCTACAGGAACCTTACAGAGACCAATAGGGTATATGCTGGAAGTATCACAGACATCAGCATCCAGGATCTTACATCAGTTCCTGAATGCTATGCTGCAATATGCCAGTGAATACATATATTCCACATACACCTGAGGACAAAGCCAGAACTATGCAGGAGTTCTACTCTGTAGCACACTACCCTGAAGTTCTGGGTGCCATAGACTGTACACATGTAGAAATCAAAGCACCACCCAGAGAACAGGTGCCTAGATACATTTGGGGAAGCACTGTAGTACAATCCCTGTACATATGATGAAATATTCACTGTCTGAGCCATGCTTTACAACATTATCCTGAGAAAGCAGCTTCAGCAGGAATACTAAGGGGAAGGGCCACACATCCCACCACCACTGGCAGGGTCACCACAGCCACATGCAGGTGAAGAGTCAGAGGGGGATTCAGCAGCTGCTGGTGCTGTAGGCAGCTATAGATGTGCACATTATGGCCTTGTACTGGCTAAAGGACAATGGATAGCACACACGCTAACCACTTAAGGGGCTAAAACCTTCATCCTATGCTCATACATACAGTAACTTTGATGCCAGGCAACACTCACAACTTTTACTTACCCATGTAATGGCTGTATACTGCTAGCTTCAGACAAAGTCAGCCATGAAATAAAATTCTTGCTACTGCTGGATTTCTAAGGTAGGTGTTGAACCTGGGATAGAAAAATAAATGTCTAAGAATACAAATGAATGGCACATCCGTGCATACTGTTACTTGGTAATGTAAGTAAGTATAAGATGGGTGATTTTTACAGCAATTGCATCAAGATGTGACAGCAGTGACGTATGTGAATACGTGTTCTCCATCAACTAATAGGCCTTAATGTCTAAAATGTACAGATTTTAATTGAAAGCCCATATTTTGGCCTCATATTTTTGAAATGTAAAATCATTAAAGAGTGAAGTTGAAAATAATAACACACAATTGCAGTTTCAGACTTCATATCCCTCAGAACAAACATAAAAATAGTAATGCAAAAGCTGTTATTCCATCAACTGTGTAAGCCAACAATGTTTAAAAGCTCTCCTATTGTTGGGCCTTTGCCACACTTTTTTATGGCTTGGTCCAGCTTTGTTGGTGTAAGACTTTAGGAGGGATGTACACATTACAAAATCCTGTAAGAAAGCATTACAATTTGCAAAAAAGCCTCACAA